>NC_092707.1:2976129-3276129 GCF_047496885.1 Scyliorhinus torazame | reverse complement strand
CTGACCCAGACCCACCGCCCGACGATTACGGATTGAAGCATAGTAGCTCCAACCTCGACACACGATTCTGGCACCGAGACAATTCGTTCAGGCTCATCCGGAATGATGCGATGGACCCCAATTCGCCCCAAGCAGCTTTAGCACGGTTACTACAGACAAAAGTTTGGGAGCCGGGAGACGATGATGACTTAGAGTCTGACTCCCACCAAACCAATCCCTTTGCGACCCTGTTCGCTATTAAGCAGTGAGGTGTCCAGATGATGGAGAAAAAAGGAAGCGATGGAGAGATACGGTGTCCCTTCTGATGGAATCTGCACCATGTTCATTGTATGTTCGTCAGTGTTAATGTTAAGTGTTGTGTGTAAACTTGAAACTTTTCACAGCCCCCACTCCTTTAACGCCCCCCGGCTGTTAATGGAACAAGTTTGTCCCCAGACAACAGTTCAGAGGAACTAGTTTGTCAACAGAAACCAGTTTAAAGGTACAAGTTTGTCGCCAGACAACCGTTCAGAGGAACTAGTTTGTCGACAGACATGACTCATAGTTACTCTCTTGATTCGAGAGTAAGCCCCCACGACCCACCGGAGGAGGTAGTGGAAGCAGGGACGATAGGGACATTTAAGGGGCATCTTGACAAATATATGAATAGGATGGGAATAGAAGGATACGGACCCAGGAAGTGTAGAAGATTGTAGTTTAGTCGGGCAGTATGGTCGGCACGGGCTTGGAGGGCCGAAGGGCCTGTTCCTGTGCTGTACATTTCTTTGTTCTTTGTTCTTTGTTCTTTGACAACCACATTCTTACCCGTTCTTGCCAGTTGCTCAGGCAGTGGAGAAACGGCATTGGTCCCCGCCCTGCCTGAGGACCCCCCCTCTGGTCATCTACGCTCAGGTAGAGCACAAACGGCATTGATCACCGTCCTACCCGGGGATTCTACCCATTTCTTACCCGCTGCGGCCCATACGCACCCCATTTTGGCTCGTTACGTTCAAAATTCTTTTGTTTGGTTTTGGCAACCCTTAGGTTGCTTCCCTCTGCTATTTACATCCTGCAACACTGGGGTGGTAAATCACACAGGCTGCGAGACGGCTCGCAGTACCGCAGTATTTTCTCAGATGTCTTGTCCGAATATTCGGTTTTTTTAAATGAGGGAGTCACAGATGGTGACCAATTATAAAGGGAAATTGGCAGTAAAGGACAGACAGACAGACATACGAGATCTTCAGCAAATAATAACAGAAATTATGCTTGTGTTCACAGACCTCCAGAAACTCAGGAACCCCAGAGGAAGACAAAGAAGTCCGACAAGGCTGAAGACAGCCTTCGTGTTCACATGGATTTTAGCGGGATCCCTTCAGTTGCACGCGGACGCTACCCCTGACCCCTACCACACAAACCGTAAATGATTCTCACCCCTGTAATACACGGAACCCCGAGATAACTAGCCCAGCGACAGCGAGCAATAGAATCATAGAAGTTTACAGCATGGAAACAGGCCCTTCGGCCCAACCAGTCCATGCCGCCCAGTTTTTACCATTAAGCTAGTCCCAGTTGCCCGCACTTGGCCCATAACCCTCGATACCCATCTTACCCATGTAACTATCTAAATGCTTTTTAAAAGACACAATTGTACCCGCCTCTACTACTACCTCTGGCAGCACATTCCAGACACTCACTACCCTCTGAGTGAAGAAATTGCCCCTCTGGGCCCTTCTGAATCTCTCCCCTCTCACCTTAAACCTATGCCCTCTAGTTTTAGACTCCCCTACCTTTGGGAAAAGATGTTGACTATCTACCTTATCTATGCCCCTCATTATTTTATAGACCTCTATAAGATCACCCCTAAGCCTCCTACGCTCCAGGGAAAAAAGTCCCAGTCTATCCAGCCTCTCCTTATAACTCAAACCATCAAGTCCCGGCAACATCCTAGTAAATCTTTTCTGCACTCTTTCTAGTTTATACCCCGACCTGGTGTGATACGTTTATCACCTGGTACTCACTCTCATATGTAGTCGAAGCACTCTTCGTGCTGGCGATACTTTACAGTGTCGTGCAAACGTTTAGAGTCAGGAAATGGCGAAACAGAGCATATCGCTCTCGCACCCCGGTATACAGATTTAGGTCCCCCATTTTCGAATTTCACCAGACCCCCGAACCCATTGGGACGGATTAAAAAGCATCCATTTTGTTTAATGTATTCTGTGGAATAAAGAGATGTAAGCCTCTGTGTCCGACTGCCAGGCCAGAGAAATTTGTGTGCTGCTATTTTGTACAGTTTAAGATGTATAGATTACTTTTGGATTGTTTGTATTTATGATTGTTTGAATGAGGATAGTTTATTGAGAATAGTTAGAGGTTCCAGTTTTTCATGTTTCTGTAATGCATGTATTAATGTCATAGCGCCCCGTAGACTTTTTTGATAATGAATGTATTTAAAATGGTTTAGGTAAAATTGTGTTGCATAGGATAGGACAGTGTAAAGCCTAAGCATGGGTGCCCTGGGGATCAGAGGATGAAGACGCCATGGTAATGTGATCCTTCACACTTCGCATTGAGGATCACAAGGAGGGTGTGTAGCCATCTGGGATGGCCACGTCCCGATTACAAAATGGACACTTGCAAAGACTGCAGGGAAAATTGGACAATGCTAAGAAACAAGCAGGTGCAAGCTCTGTCTGTTGATTAGAACCTTAAACGTTCAGACAGGACAGAAACTACCAAACGATTTACATACTAATGAGCCATCTCCGGGGACAAAAGGGAAACATTTAGATGCACAATGTTAGGACAGACTCCCCGGCGCCAGAAGAAGCTAAGACAAAGCAGATTGGCAGTCACCAGGACACGCCCAGCGATCAGGGAACCACCCCTCTATTGGAGGAAAATCGATACCAATAATTGGGAAAGACCCAATTAGTTGAGACCAAGTTCAAGGCCCGCCCAAAAGAGCGCGAAGCACTTTTGGGTATAAAAGGTATCCCCCAAGGGAGAACGCCCTCCTTTGGCTTTGGCTCTCAGTGAAGAGAGAGACCAGCCGAGCAGCTACAGCAGACCAAGTAAGTCCCAAGCCAACGCACGCTACGAGATAGATGCTCCTAGTTGTCACCCTGTAAACAGCTCAACCCAGCAGCCTCGGAACTGAGCAATGGCCATTGTTCCTCTGACTGAGTGGGAGCCCAAAGCTAAGTATAGGCTTTAGTAATAGTGGCAGTTTAGTTTGTAGAGTTTATGCATGAGTAGATTTGACTGTGTGTAAATAAATGAGCATTGCTTTTGAACTTGCTAACTGGTGTATCGAGTCATTGATCAGTATTCGGTTCTGAACCTCGTGGCGGTGTCGAAAGATACCTGGCGACTCTTGAGCATAAGTGATGAAATAGAGCCAAATTAAGAACCAACCAAAAGTTAGCAACACCGGGTCCTCAGCGCCGCAGTCCCAGTGCTATCCACTGCGCCACATGCTGCCCTCTAATAGAGTTAACGTTTCAGGTTGATGCCTTCTCATTAGTTTGTTTCTGATGAAAAGTTATTGGCCTGAAAGATTAACTGTTTCTCTCTCCACAGATGCCTGACATGCTAACTATTTCCAGCATTTACTGTTTACACTTCAGATTTCTAGCATCTGTTGTATTTTGATTTCCTTATGAACATGTTTCTAGGTTGCTAAAGATGAATGGGCGGAGACATTATGGGCAGACCTAAATGTACAGCTGCTTCAAGAGGGAATCGATGGGTTTCTGAAAGCTTTCAGAAAGCTGCCAAAAGATGTTCGTAGCCTCTCAGTTGGCTTCTATCTGGAATCTCAGATGAAAGAATTTAAGGAATCCATTCCTTTGTTATTGGACTTGAAAAACGATGCATTGAGAGAAAGGTCAGTTCATTTAGTCCCTTTGGTTCAGATTATTTTGCTCCAAATGTAACCGGTCGTAGATAAACCTGAGCATCCGACGTTAACTCCAATACTCCACATTAACTCCAATACTCCGCATTAACTCCAATACTCCGCATTAACTCCAATACTCTGCATTAACTCCAATACTCCACATTAACCCCAATACTCTGCATTAACTCCAATACTCCACATTAACTCCAATACTCCACATTAACTCCAATACTCCACATTAACTCCAGTACTCCGCATTAACTCCAATACTCCACATTAACTCCAGTACTCCACATTAACTCCAATACTCCGCACTAACTCCAATACTCCACATTAACTCCAATACTCCACATTAACTCCAATACTCCACATTAACTCCAGTACTCCGCATTAACTCCAATACTCCGCATTAACTCCAATACTCCGCACTAACTCCAATACACCACATTAACTCCAATACTCCACATTAACTCCAATACTCCGCATTAACTCCAATACTCCGCATTAACTCCAATACTCCGCATTAACTCCAATACTCCACATTAACTCCAATACTCCACATTAACTCCAGTACTCCGCATTAACTCCAATACTCCGCATTAACTCCAATACTCCGCACTAACTGCAATACACCACATTAACTCCAATACTCCGCATTAACTCCAATACTCCGCATTAACTCCAATACTCCGCATTAACTCCAATACTCCGCATTAACTCCAATACTCCGCATTAACTCCAATACACCACATTAACTCCAATACTCCACATTAACTCCAATACTCCACATTAACTCCAATACTCCACATTAACTCCAATACTCCACATTAACTCCAGTACTCCGCATTAACTCCAATACTCCGCATTAACTCCAATACTCCGCACTAACTCCAATACACCACATTAACTCCAATACTCCGCATTAACTCCAATACTCCGCATTAACTCCAATACTCCACATTAACTCCAATACTCCACATTAACTCCAATACTCCACATTAACTCCAATACTCCGCATTAATTCCAATACTCCGCATTAACCCCAATACTCCACATTAACCCCAATACTCCGCATTAACTCCAATACTCCGCATTAACTCCAATACTCCACATTAACTCCAATACTCCGCATTAATTCCAATACTCCGCATTAACCCCAATACTCCACATTAACTCCAATACTCCGCATTAACTCCAATACTCCACATTAACTCCAATACTCCGCATTAACTCCAATACTCCGCATTAACTCCAATACTCCGCATTAACCCGAATACTCCGCATTAACTCCAATACTCCACATTAACCCCAATACTCCACATTAACTCCAATACTCCACATTAACTCCAATACTCCGCATTAACTCCAATACTCCACATTAACCCCAATACTCCACATTAACTCCAATACTCCGCATTAACCCCAATACTCCACATTAACTCCAATACTCCGCATTAACTCCAATACTCCGCATTAACTCCAATACTCCGCATTAACCCGAATACTCCGCATTAACTCCAATACTCCACATTAACCCCAATACTCCACATTAACTCCAATACTCCACATTAACTCCAATACTCCGCATTAACTCCAATACTCCGCATTAACTCCAATACTCCACATTAACCCCAATACTCCACATTAACTCCAATACTCCGCATTAACCCCAATACTCCACATTAACTCCAATACTCCGCATTAACTCCAATACTCCACATTAACCCCAATACTCCACATTAACCCCAATACTCCACATTAACTCTAATACTCTGCATTAACTCCAATACTCCACATTAACCCCAATACTCCGCATTAACCCCAATACTCCACATTAACCCCAATACTCCACATTAACCCCAATACTCCACATTAACTCCAATACTCCGCATTAACTCCAATACTCCACATTAACCCCAATACTCCACATTAACTCCAATACTCCACATTAACTCCAATACTCCACATTAACCCCAGTACTCCACATTAACCCCAATACTCCACATTAACTCCAATACTCCACATTAACTCCAATACTCCACATTAACTCCAATACTCCACATTAACCCCAATACTCCGCATTAACCCCAATACTCCACATTAACCCCAATACTCCACATTAACTCCAATACTCCGCATTAACTCCAATACTCCACATTAACTCCAATACTCCGCATTAACTCCAATACTCCGCATTAACTCCAATACTCCGCATTAACTCCAATACTCCGCATTAACTCCAATACTCCGCATTAACTCCAATACTCCGCATTAACTCCAATACTCCGCATTAACTCCAATACTCCACATTAACTCCAATACTCCGCATTAACTCCAATACTCCGCATTAACTCCAATACTCCGCACTAACTCCAATACTCCGCATTAACCCCAATACTCCGCATTAACTCCAATACTCCACATTAACTCCAATACTCCGCATTAACTCCAATACTCTGCATTAACTCCAATACTCCGCATTAACTCCAATACTCTGCATTAACTCCAATACTCCGCATTAATTCCAATACTCCGCATTAACCCCAATACTCCACATTAACTCCAATACTCCGCATTAACTCCAATACTCCGCATTAACTCCAATACTCCACATTAACTCCAATACTCCTCATTAACTCCAATACTCCACATTAACTCCAATACTCCGCATTAACTCCAATACTCCGCATTAACTCCAATACTCCTCATTAACTCCAATACTCCACATTAACTCCAATACTCCACATTAACTCCAATACTCTGCATTAACTCCAATTCTCCACATTAACTCCAGTACTCCGCATTAACCCCAATTCTCCACATTAACTCCAGTACTCCGCATTAACTCCAATACTCCACATTAACTCCAATACACCACATTAACTCCAATACACCACATTAACTCCAATACTCCACATTAACTCCAATACACCACATTAACTCCAATACTCCTCATTAACTCCAATACTCCGCATTAACCCCAATACTCCACATTAACCCCAATTCTCCACATTAACTCCAATACTCCACATTAACTCCAATACTCCACATTAACCCCAATTCTCCACATTAACTCCAATACACCACATTAACTCCAATACTCCACATTAACCCCAATACTCCACATTAACTCCAATACTCCGCATTAACCCCAATACTCCGCATTAACCCCAATACTCCACATTAACTCCAATTCTCCGCATTAACTCCAATACTCCACATTAACTCCAATACACCGCATTAACCCCAATACTCCACATTAACTCCAATACTCCACATTAACCCCAATTCTCCACATTAACTCCAGTACTCCGCATTAACCCCAATTCTCCACATTAACTCCAGTACTCCGCATGAACTCCAATACTCCACATTAACTCCAATACACCACATTAACTCCAATACACCACATTAACTCCAATACTCCACATTAACTCCAATACACCACATTAACTCCAATACTCCTCATTAACTCCAATACTCCACATTAACTCCAATACTCCACATTAACTCCAATACACCACATTAACTCCAATACTCCTCATTAACTCCAATACTCCACATTAACTCCAATACTCCGCATTAACCCCAATACTCCACATTAACCCCAATTCTCCACATTAACTCCAATACTCCACATTAACTCCAATACTCCGCATTAACTCCAATACTCCACATTAACTCCAATACACCACATTAACTCCAATACACCACATTAACTCCAATACACCACATTAACTCCAATACTCCACATTAACTCCAATACACCACATTAACTCCAATACTCCTCATTAACTCCAATACTCCACATTAACTCCAATACTCCACATTAACTCCAATACACCACATTAACTCCAATACTCCTCATTAACTCCAATACTCCACATTAACCCCAATACTCCGCATTAACTCCAATACTCCGCATTAACTCCAATACTCCGCATTAACCCGAATACTCCGCATTAACTCCAATACTCCACATTAACCCCAATACTCCACATTAACCCCAATACTCCACATTAACTCCAATACTCCACATTAACTCCAATACTCCGCATTAACTCCAATACTCCACATTAACCCCAATACTCCACATTAACTCCAATACTCCGCATTAACCCCAATACTCCACATTAACTCCAATACTCCGCATTAACTCCAATACTCCGCATTAACTCCAATACTCCGCATTAACCCGAATACTCCGCATTAACTCCAATACTCCACATTAACCCCAATACTCCACATTAACTCCAATACTCCACATTAACTCCAATACTCCGCATTAACTCCAATACTCCGCATTAACTCCAATACTCCACATTAACCCCAATACTCCACATTAACTCCAATACTCCGCATTAACCCCAATACTCCACATTAACTCCAATACTCCGCATTAACTCCAATACTCCACATTAACCCCAATACTCCACATTAACCCCAATACTCCACATTAACTCTAATACTCTGCATTAACTCCAATACTCCACATTAACCCCAATACTCCGCATTAACCCCAATACTCCACATTAACCCCAATACTCCACATTAACCCCAATACTCCACATTAACTCCAATACTCCGCATTAACTCCAATACTCCACATTAACCCCAATACTCCACATTAACTCCAATACTCCACATTAACTCCAATACTCCACATTAACCCCAGTACTCCACATTAACCCCAATACTCCACATTAACTCCAATACTCCACATTAACTCCAATACTCCACATTAACTCCAATACTCCACATTAACCCCAATACTCCGCATTAACCCCAATACTCCACATTAACCCCAATACTCCACATTAACTCCAATACTCCGCATTAACTCCAATACTCCACATTAACCCCAATACTCCACATTAACTCCAATACTCCGCATTAACTCCAATACTCCGCATTAACTCCAATACTCCACATTAACCCCAGTACTCCACATTAACCCCAATACTCCACATTAACTCCAATACTCCACATTAACTCCAATACTCCACATTAACCCCAATACTCCGCATTAACCCCAATACTCCACATTAACCCCAATACTCCACATTAACTCCAATACTCCGCATTAACTCCAATACTCCACATTAACTCCAATACTCCGCATTAACTCCAATACTCCACATTAACCCCAGTACTCCACATTAACTCCAATACTCCACATTAACCCCAATACTCCGCATTAACCCCAATACTCCACATTAACCCCAATACTCCGCATTAACCCCAATACTCCGCATTAACTCCAATACTCCGCATTAACTCCAATACTCCACATTAACTCCAATACTCCGCATTAACTCCAATACTCCGCATTAACTCCAATACTCCGCATTAACTCCAATACTCCACATTAACCCCAATTCTCCACATTAACCCCAATACTCCACATTAACCCCAATACTCCACATTAACCCCAATACTCCGCATTAACCCCAATACTCCACATTAACCCCAATACTCCGCATTAACCCCAATACTCCGCATTAACTCCAATACTCCGCATTAACTCCAATACTCCGCATTAATTCCAATACTCCGCATTAACTCCAATACTCCGCATTAACTCCAATACTCCGCATTAACTCCAATACTCCGCATTAACCCCAATACTCCACATTAACTCCAATACTCCGCATTAACTCCAATACTCCACATTAACTCCAATACACCACATTAACTCCAATACTCCGCATTAACTCCAATACTCCGCATTAACTCCAATACTCCGCACTAACTCCAATACTCCGCATTAACTCCAATACACCACATTAACTCCAATACTCCGCATTAACTCCAATACTCCGCATTAACTCCAATACTCCGCATTAACTCCAATACTCCGCATTAACTCCAATACTCCGCATTAACTCCAATACTCCACATTAACTCCAATACTCCGCATTAACTCCAATACTCCGCATTAACTCCAATACTCCGCACTAACTCCAATACTCCGCATTAACCCCAATACTCCGCATTAACTCCAATACTCCACATTAACTCCAATACTCCGCATTAACTCCAATACTCTGCATTAACTCCAATACTCCGCATTAACTCCAATACTCTGCATTAACTCCAATACTCCGCATTAATTCCAATACTCCGCATTAACCCCAATACTCCACATTAACTCCAATACTCCGCATTAACTCCAATACTCCGCATTAACTCCAATACTCCACATTAACTCCAATACTCCTCATTAACTCCAATACTCCACATTAACTCCAATACTCCGCATTAACTCCAATACTCCGCATTAACTCCAATACTCCTCATTAACTCCAATACTCCACATTAACTCCAATACTCCACATTAACTCCAATACTCTGCATTAACTCCAATTCTCCACATTAACTCCAGTACTCCGCATTAACCCCAATTCTCCACATTAACTCCAGTACTCCGCATTAACTCCAATACTCCACATTAACTCCAATACACCACATTAACTCCAATACACCACATTAACTCCAATACTCCACATTAACTCCAATACACCACATTAACTCCAATACTCCTCATTAACCCCAATACTCCACATTAACCCCAATTCTCCACATTAACTCCAATACTCCACATTAACTCCAATACTCCACATTAACCCCAATTCTCCACATTAACTCCAATACACCACATTAACTCCAATACTCAACATTAACCCCAATACTCCACATTAACTCCAATACTCCGCATTAACCCCAATACTCCGCATTAACCCCAATACTCCACATTAACTCCAATTCTCCGCATTAACTCCAATACTCCACATTAACTCCAATACACCGCATTAACCCCAATACTCCACATTAACTCCAATACTCCACATTAACCCCAATTCTCCACATTAACTCCAGTACTCCGCATTAACCCCAATTCTCCACATTAACTCCAGTACTCCGCATGAACTCCAATACTCCACATTAACTCCAATACACCACATTAACTCCAATACACCACATTAACTCCAATACTCCACATTAACTCCAATACACCACATTAACTCCAATACTCCTCATTAACTCCAATACTCCACATTAACTCCAATACTCCACATTAACTCCAATACACCACATTAACTCCAATACTCCTCATTAACTCCAATACTCCACATTAACTCCAATACTCCGCATTAACCCCAATACTCCACATTAACCCCAATTCTCCACATTAACTCCAATACTCCACATTAACTCCAATACTCCGCATTAACTCCAATACTCCACATTAACTCCAATACACCACATTAACTCCAATACACCACATTAACTCCAATACACCACATTAACTCCAATACTCCACATTAACTCCAATACACCACATTAACTCCAATACTCCTCATTAACTCCAATACTCCACATTAACTCCAATACTCCACATTAACTCCAATACACCACATTAACTCCAATACTCCTCATTAACTCCAATACTCCACATTAACCCCAATACTCCGCATTAACTCCAATACTCCGCATTAACCCCAATACTCCACATTAACCCCAATTCTCCGCATTAACTCCAATACTCCACATTAACTCCAATACTCCACATTAACCCCAATTCTCCACATTAACTCCAATACACCACATTAACTCCAATACTCCACATTAACCCCAATACTCCGCATTAACTCCAATACTCCACATTAACCCCAATACTCCACATTAACCCCAATACTCCACATTAACTCCAATACACCGCATTAACCCGAATACTCCACATTAACTCCAATACTCCACATTAACCCCAATACTCCGCATTAACTCCAATACACCGCATTAACCCCAATACTCCACATTAACCCCAATACTCCACATTAACTCCAATACACCGCATTAACCCGAATACTCCACATTAACTCCAATACACCGCATTAACCCCAATACTCCACATTAACTCCAATACTCCGCATTAACCCCAATACTCCACATTAACCCCAATACTCCACATTAACCCCAATACTCCACATTAACTCCAATACTCCACATTAACTCCAATACTCCACATTAACTCCAGTACTCTGCATTAACTCCAATACTCCGCATTAACTCCAATACTCCGCACTAACTCCAATACACCACATTAACTCCAATACTCCGCATTAACTCCAATACTCCGCATTAACTCCAATACTCCACATTAACTCCAATACTCCACATTAACTCCAATACTCCACATTAACTCCAATTCTCCGCATTAACTCCAATACTCCACATTAACTCCAATACACCGCATTAACCCCAATACTCCACATTAACTCCAATACTCCACATTAACCCCAATTCTCCACATTAACTCCAGTACTCCGCATTAACCCCAATTCTCCACATTAACTCCAGTACTCCGCATGAACTCCAATACTCCACATTAACTCCAATACACCGCATTAACTCCAATACACCACATTAACTCCAATACTCCACATTAACTCCAATACACCACATTAACTCCAATACTCCTCATTAACTCCAATACTCCACATTAACTCCAATACTCCACATTAACTCCAATACACCACATTAACTCCAATACTCCTCATTAACTCCAATACTCCACATTAACTCCAATACTCCGCATTAACCCCAATACTCCACATTAACCCCAATTCTCCACATTAACTCCAATACTCCACATTAACTCCAATACTCCGCATTAACTCCAATACTCCACATTAACTCCAATACACCACATTAACTCCAATACACCACATTAACTCCAATACACCACATTAACTCCAATACTCCACATTAACTCCAATACACCACATTAACTCCAATACTCCTCATTAACTCCAATACTCCACATTAACTCCAATACTCCACATTAACTCCAATACACCACATTAACTCCAATACTCCTCATTAACTCCAATACTCCACATTAACCCCAATACTCCGCATTAACTCCAATACTCCGCATTAACTCCAATACTCCGCATTAACCCGAATACTCCGCATTAACTCCAATACTCCACATTAACCCCAATACTCCACATTAACCCCAATACTCCACATTAACTCCAATACTCCACATTAACTCCAATACTCCGCATTAACTCCAATACTCCACATTAACCCCAATACTCCACATTAACTCCAATACTCCGCATTAACCCCAATACTCCACATTAACTCCAATACTCCGCATTAACTCCAATACTCCGCATTAACTCCAATACTCCGCATTAACCCGAATACTCCGCATTAACTCCAATACTCCACATTAACCCCAATACTCCACATTAACTCCAATACTCCACATTAACTCCAATACTCCGCATTAACTCCAATACTCCGCATTAACTCCAATACTCCACATTAACCCCAATACTCCACATTAACTCCAATACTCCGCATTAACCCCAATACTCCACATTAACTCCAATACTCCGCATTAACTCCAATACTCCACATTAACCCCAATACTCCACATTAACCCCAATACTCCACATTAACTCTAATACTCTGCATTAACTCCAATACTCCACATTAACCCCAATACTCCGCATTAACCCCAATACTCCACATTAACCCCAATACTCCACATTAACCCCAATACTCCACATTAACTCCAATACTCCGCATTAACTCCAATACTCCACATTAACCCCAATACTCCACATTAACTCCAATACTCCACATTAACTCCAATACTCCACATTAACCCCAGTACTCCACATTAACCCCAATACTCCACATTAACTCCAATACTCCACATTAACTCCAATACTCCACATTAACTCCAATACTCCACATTAACCCCAATACTCCGCATTAACCCCAATACTCCACATTAACCCCAATACTCCACATTAACTCCAATACTCCGCATTAACTCCAATACTCCACATTAACCCCAATACTCCACATTAACTCCAATACTCCGCATTAACTCCAATACTCCGCATTAACTCCAATACTCCACATTAACCCCAGTACTCCACATTAACCCCAATACTCCACATTAACTCCAATACTCCACATTAACTCCAATACTCCACATTAACCCCAATACTCCGCATTAACCCCAATACTCCACATTAACCCCAATACTCCACATTAACTCCAATACTCCGCATTAACTCCAATACTCCACATTAACTCCAATACTCCGCATTAACTCCAATACTCCACATTAACCCCAGTACTCCACATTAACTCCAATACTCCACATTAACCCCAATACTCCGCATTAACCCCAATACTCCACATTAACCCCAATACTCCGCATTAACCCCAATACTCCGCATTAACTCCAATACTCCGCATTAACTCCAATACTCCACATTAACTCCAATACTCCGCATTAACTCCAATACTCCGCATTAACTCCAATACTCCGCATTAACTCCAATACTCCACATTAACCCCAATTCTCCACATTAACCCCAATACTCCACATTAACCCCAATACTCCACATTAACCCCAATACTCCGCATTAACCCCAATACTCCACATTAACCCCAATACTCCGCATTAACCCCAATACTCCGCATTAACTCCAATACTCCGCATTAACTCCAATACTCCGCATTAATTCCAATACTCCGCATTAACTCCAATACTCCGCATTAACTCCAATACTCCGCATTAACTCCAATACTCCGCATTAACCCCAATACTCCACATTAACTCCAATACTCCGCATTAACTCCAATACTCCACATTAACTCCAATACACCACATTAACTCCAATACTCCGCATTAACTCCAATACTCCGCATTAACTCCAATACTCCGCACTAACTCCAATACTCCGCATTAACTCCAATACACCACATTAACTCCAATACTCCGCATTAACTCCAATACTCCGCATTAACTCCAATACTCCGCATTAACTCCAATACTCCGCATTAACTCCAATACTCCTGTTTAACTCCAATACTCCGCATTAACTCCAATACTCCGCATTAACTCCAATACTCCGCACTAACTCCAATACTCCGCATTAACCCCAATACTCCGCATTAACTCCAATACTCCACATTAACTCCAATACTCCGCATTAACTCCAATACTCTGCATTAACTCCAATACTCCGCATTAACTCCAATACTCTGCATTAACTCCAATACTCCGCATTAATTCCAATACTCCGCATTAACCCCAATACTCCACATTAACTCCAATACTCCGCATTAACTCCAATACTCCGCATTAACTCCAATACTCCACATTAACTCCAATACTCCTCATTAACTCCAATACTCCACATTAACTCCAATACTCCGCATTAACTCCAATACTCCGCATTAACTCCAATACTCCTCATTAACTCCAATACTCCACATTAACTCCAATACTCCACATTAACTCCAATACTCTGCATTAACTCCAATTCTCCACATTAACTCCAGTACTCCGCATTAACCCCAATTCTCCACATTAACTCCAGTACTCCGCATTAACTCCAATACTCCACATTAACTCCAATACACCACATTAACTCCAATACTCCTCATTAACTCCAATACTCCACATTAACTCCAATACTCCACATTAACTCCAATACACCACATTAACTCCAATACTCCTCATTAACTCCAATACTCCACATTAACCCCAATACTCCGCATTAACTCCAATACTCCGCATTAACCCCAATACTCCACATTAACCCCAATTCTCCACATTAACTCCAATACTCCACATTAACTCCAATACTCCACATTAACCCCAATTCTCCACATTAACTCCAATACACCACATTAACTCCAATACTCCACATTAACCCCAATACTCCGCATTAACTCCAATACTCCACATTAACCCCAATACTCCACATTAACCCCAATACTCCACATTAACTCCAATACACCGCATTAACCCGAATACTCCACATTAACTCCAATACTCCACATTAACCCCAATACTCCGCATTAACTCCAATACACCGCATTAACCCCAATACTCCACATTAACCCCAATACTCCACATTAACTCCAATACACCGCATTAACCCGAATACTCCACATTAACTCCAATACACCGCATTAACCCCAATACTCCACATTAACTCCAATACTCCGCATTAACCCCAATACTCCACATTAACCCCAATACTCCACATTAACCCCAATACTCCACATTAACTCCAATACTCCACATTAACTCCAATACTCCACATTAACTCCAGTACTCTGCATTAACTCCAATACTCCGCATTAACTCCAATACTCCGCACTAACTCCAATACACCACATTAACTCCAATACTCCGCATTAACTCCAATACTCCGCATTAACTCCAATACTCCACATTAACTCCAATACTCCACATTAACTCCAATACTCCACATTAACTCCAATACTCCGCATTAATTCCAATACTCCGCATTAACCCCAATACTCCACATTAACCCCAATACTCCGCATTAACTCCAATACTCCGCATTAACTCCAATACTCCACATTAACTCCAATACTCCGCATTAATTCCAATACTCCGCATTAACCCCAATACTCCACATTAACTCCAATACTCCGCATTAACTCCAATACTCCACATTAACTCCAATACTCCGCATTAACTCCAATACTCCGCATTAACTCCAATACTCCGCATTAACCCGAATACTCCGCATTAACTCCAATACTCCACATTAACCCCAATACTCCACATTAACTCCAATACTCCACATTAACTCCAATACTCCGCATTAACTCCAGTACTCCGCATTAACTCCAATACTCCACATTAACTCCAATACACCACATTAACTCCAATACACCACATTAACTCCAATACTCCACATTAACTCCAATACACCACATTAACTCCAATACTCCTCATTAACCCCAATACTCCACATTAACCCCAATTCTCCACATTAACTCCAATACTCCACATTAACTCCAATACTCCACATTAACCCCAATTCTCCACATTAACTCCAATACACCACATTAACTCCAATACTCCACATTAACCCCAATACTCCACATTAACTCCAATACTCCGCATTAACCCCAATACTCCGCATTAACCCCAATACTCCACATTAACTCCAATTCTCCGCATTAACTCCAATACTCCACATTAACTCCAATACACCGCATTAACCCCAATACTCCACATTAACTCCAATACTCCACATTAACCCCAATTCTCCACATTAACTCCAGTACTCCGCATTAACCCCAATTCTCCACATTAACTCCAGTACTCCGCATGAACTCCAATACTCCACATTAACTCCAATACACCACATTAACTCCAATACACCACATTAACTCCAATACTCCACATTAACTCCAATACACCACATTAACTCCAATACTCCTCATTAACTCCAATACTCCACATTAACTCCAATACTCCACATTAACTCCAATACACCACATTAACTCCAATACTCCTCATTAACTCCAATACTCCACATTAACTCCAATACTCCGCATTAACCCCAATACTCCACATTAACCCCAATTCTCCACATTAACTCCAATACTCCACATTAACTCCAATACTCCGCATTAACTCCAATACTCCACATTAACTCCAATACACCACATTAACTCCAATACACCACATTAACTCCAATACACCACATTAACTCCAATACTCCACATTAACTCCAATACACCACATTAACTCCAATACTCCTCATTAACTCCAATACTCCACATTAACTCCAATACTCCACATTAACTCCAATACACCACATTAACTCCAATACTCCTCATTAACTCCAATACTCCACATTAACCCCAATACTCCGCATTAACTCCAATACTCCGCATTAACCCCAATACTCCACATTAACCCCAATTCTCCACATTAACTCCAATACTCCACATTAACTCCAATACTCCACATTAACCCCAATTCTCCACATTAACTCCAATACACCACATTAACTCCAATACTCCACATTAACCCCAATACTCCGCATTAACTCCAATACTCCACATTAACCCCAATACTCCACATTAACCCCAATACTCCACATTAACTCCAATACACCGCATTAACCCGAATACTCCACATTAAGTCCAATACTCCACATTAACCCCAATACTCCGCATTAACTCCAATACACCGCATTAACCCCAATACTCCACATTAACCCCAATACTCCACATTAACTCCAATACACCGCATTAACCCGAATACTCCACATTAACTCCAATACACCGCATTAACCCCAATACTCCACATTAACTCCAATACTCCGCATTAACCCCAATACTCCACATTAACCCCAATACTCCACATTAACCCCAATACTCCACATTAACTCCAATACTCCACATTAACTCCAATACTCCACATTAACTCCAGTACTCTGCATTAACTCCAATACTCCGCATTAACTCCAATACTCCGCACTAACTCCAATACACCACATTAACTCCAATACTCCGCATTAACTCCAATACTCCGCATTAACTCCAATACTCCACATTAACTCCAATACTCCACATTAACTCCAATACTCCACATTAACTCCAATACTCCGCATTAATTCCAATACTCCGCATTAACCCCAATACTCCACATTAACCCCAATACTCCGCATTAACTCCAATACTCCGCATTAACTCCAATACTCCACATTAACTCCAATACTCCGCATTAATTCCAATACTCCGCATTAACCCCAATACTCCACATTAACTCCAATACTCCGCATTAACTCCAATACTCCACATTAACTCCAATACTCCGCATTAACTCCAATACTCCGCATTAACTCCAATACTCCGCATTAACCCGAATACTCCGCATTAACTCCAATACTCCACATTAACCCCAATACTCCACATTAACTCCAATACTCCACATTAACTCCAATACTCCGCATTAACTCCAATACTCCACATTAACCCCAATACTCCACATTAACTCCAATACTCCGCATTAACCCCAATACTCCACATTAACTCCAATACTCCGCATTAACTCCAATACTCCGCATTAACTCCAATACTCCGCATTAACCCGAATACTCCGCATTAACTCCAATACTCCACATTAACCCCAATACTCCACATTAACTCCAATACTCCACATTAACTCCAATACTCCGCATTAACTCCAATACTCCGCATTAACTCCAATACTCCACATTAACCCCAATACTCCACATTAACTCCAATACTCCGCATTAACCCCAATACTCCACATTAACTCCAATACTCCGCATTAACTCCAATACTCCACATTAACCCCAATACTCCACATTAACCCCAATACTCCACATTAACTCTAATACTCTGCATTAACTCCAATACTCCACATTAACCCCAATACTCCGCATTAACCCCAATACTCCACATTAACCCCAATACTCCACATTAACCCCAATACTCCACATTAACTCCAATACTCCGCATTAACTCCAATACTCCACATTAACCCCAATACTCCACATTAACTCCAATACTCCACATTAACTCCAATACTCCACATTAACCCCAGTACTCCACATTAACCCCAATACTCCACATTAACTCCAATACTCCACATTAACTCCAATACTCCACATTAACTCCAATACTCCACATTAACCCCAATACTCCGCATTAACCCCAATACTCCACATTAACCCCAATACTCCACATTAACTCCAATACTCCGCATTAACTCCAATACTCCACATTAACCCCAATACTCCACATTAACTCCAATACTCCGCATTAACTCCAATACTCCGCATTAACTCCAATACTCCACATTAACCCCAGTACTCCACATTAACCCCAATACTCCACATTAACTCCAATACTCCACATTAACTCCAATACTCCACATTAACCCCAATACTCCGCATTAACCCCAATACTCCACATTAACCCCAATACTCCACATTAACTCCAATACTCCGCATTAACTCCAATACTCCACATTAACTCCAATACTCCGCATTAACTCCAATACTCCACATTAACCCCAGTACTCCACATTAACTCCAATACTCCACATTAACCCCAATACTCCGCATTAACCCCAATACTCCACATTAACCCCAATACTCCGCATTAACCCCAATACTCCGCATTAACTCCAATACTCCGCATTAACTCCAATACTCCACATTAACTCCAATACTCCGCATTAACTCCAATACTCCGCATTAACTCCAATACTCCGCATTAACTCCAATACTCCACATTAACCCCAATTCTCCACATTAACCCCAATACTCCACATTAACCCCAATACTCCACATTAACCCCAATACTCCGCATTAACCCCAATACTCCACATTAACCCCAATACTCCGCATTAACCCCAATACTCCGCATTAACTCCAATACTCCGCATTAACTCCAATACTCCGCATTAATTCCAATACTCCGCATTAACTCCAATACTCCGCATTAACTCCAATACTCCGCATTAACTCCAATACTCCGCATTAACCCCAATACTCCGCATTAACCCCAATACTCCACATTAACTCCAATACTCCGCATTAACTCCAATACTCCACATTAACTCCAATACACCACATTAACTCCAATACTCCGCATTAACTCCAATACTCCGCATTAACTCCAATACTCCGCACTAACTCCAATACTCCGCATTAACTCCAATACACCACATTAACTCCAATACTCCGCATTAACTCCAATACTCCGCATTAACTCCAATACTCCGCATTAACTCCAATACTCCGCATTAACTCCAATACTCCGCATTAACTCCAATACTCCACATTAACTCCAATACTCCGCATTAACTCCAATACTCCGCATTAACTCCAATACTCCGCACTAACTCCAATACTCCGCATTAACCCCAATACTCCGCATTAACTCCAATACTCCACATTAACTCCAATACTCCGCATTAACTCCAATACTCTGCATTAACTCCAATACTCCGCATTAACTCCAATACTCTGCATTAACTCCAATACTCCACATTAATTCCAATACTCCGCATTAACCCCAATACTCCACATTAACTCCAATACTCCGCATTAACTCCAATACTCCGCATTAACTCCAATACTCCACATTAACTCCAATACTCCTCATTAACTCCAATACTCCACATTAACTCCAATACTCCGCATTAACTCCAATACTCCGCATTAACTCCAATACTCCTCATTAACTCCAATACTCCACATTAACTCCAATACTCCACATTAACTCCAATACTCTGCATTAACTCCAATTCTCCACATTAACTCCAGTACTCCGCATTAACCCCAATTCTCCACATTAACTCCAGTACTCCGCATTAACTCCAATACTCCACATTAACTCCAATACACCACATTAACTCCAATACACCACATTAACTCCAATACTCCACATTAACTCCAATACACCACATTAACTCCAATACTCCTCATTAACTCCAATACTCCGCATTAACCCCAATACTCCACATTAACCCCAATTCTCCACATTAACTCCAATACTCCACATTAACTCCAATACTCCACATTAACCCCAATTCTCCACATTAACTCCAATACACCACATTAACTCCAATACTCCACATTAACCCCAATACTCCACATTAACTCCAATACTCCGCATTAACCCCAATACTCCGCATTAACCCCAATACTCCACATTAACTCCAATTCTCCGCATTAACTCCAATACTCCACATTAACTCCAATACACCGCATTAACCCCAATACTCCACATTAACTCCAATACTCCACATTAACCCCAATTCTCCACATTAACTCCAGTACTCCGCATTAACCCCAATTCTCCACATTAACTCCAGTACTCCGCATGAACTCCAATACTCCACATTAACTCCAATACACCACATTAACTCCAATACACCACATTAACTCCAATACTCCACATTAACTCCAATACACCACATTAACTCCAATACTCCTCATTAACTCCAATACTCCACATTAACTCCAATACTCCACATTAACTCCAATACACCACATTAACTCCAATACTCCTCATTAACTCCAATACTCCACATTAACTCCAATACTCCGCATTAACCCCAATACTCCACATTAACCCCAATTCTCCACATTAACTCCAATACTCCACATTAACTCCAATACTCCGCATTAACTCCAATACTCCACATTAACTCCAATACACCACATTAACTCCAATACACCACATTAACTCCAATACACCACATTAACTCCAATACTCCACATTAACTCCAATACACCACATTAACTCCAATACTCCTCATTAACTCCAATACTCCACATTAACTCCAATACTCCACATTAACTCCAATACACCACATTAACTCCAATACTCCTCATTAACTCCAATACTCCACATTAACCCCAATACTCCGCATTAACTCCAATACTCCGCATTAACCCCAATACTCCACATTAACCCCAATTCTCCACATTAACTCCAATACTCCACATTAACTCCAATACTCCACATTAACCCCAATTCTCCACATTAACTCCAATACACCACATTAACTCCAATACTCCACATTAACCCCAATACTCCGCATTAACTCCAATACTCCACATTAACCCCAATACTCCACATTAACCCCAATACTCCACATTAACTCCAATACACCGCATTAACCCCAATACTCCACATTAACCCCAATACTCCACATTAACCCCAATACTCCACATTAACTCCAATACTCCACATTAACTCCAATACTCCACATTAACTCCAGTACTCTGCATTAACTCCAATACTCCACATCAACTCCAATTCTCCACATTAACTCCAATACTCCGCATTAACTCCAATACTCCGCATTAACTCCAATACTCCACATTAACCCCAATACTCCACATTAACTCCAATACTCCACATTAACTCCAATACTCCGCATTAACTCCAATACTCCGCATTAACTCCAATACTCCACATTAACCCCAATACTCCGCATTAACTCCAATACTCCGCTTTACTCCAATACACCGCATTAACCCCAATACTCCACATTAACTCCAATACTCCACATTAACCCCAATTCTCCACATTAACTCCAGTACTCCGCATTAACCCCAATTCTCCACATTAACTCCAGTACTCCGCATTAACTCCAATACTCCACATTAACTCCAATACACCACATTAACTCCAATACTCCACATTAACCCCAGTACTCCGCATTAACCCCAATACTCCACATTAACTCCAATTCTCCGCATTAACTCCAATACTCCACATTAACTCCAATACACCGCATTAACCCCAATACTCCACATTAACTCCAATACTCCACATTAACCCCAATTCTCCACATTAACTCCAGTACTCCGCATTAACCCCAATTCTCCACATTAACTCCAGTACTCCGCATTAACTCCAATACTCCACATTAACTCCAATACACCACATTAACTCCAATACACCACATTAACTCCAATACTCCACATTAACTCCAATACACCACATTAACTCCAATACTCCTCATTAACTCCAATACTCCGCATTAACCCCAATACTCCACATTAACCCCAATTCTCCACATTAACTCCAATACTCCACATTAACTCCAATACTCCACATTAACCCCAATTCTCCACATTAACTCCAATACACCACATTAACTCCAATACTCCACATTAACCCCAATACTCCACATTAACTCCAATACTCCGCATTAACCCCAATACTCCACATTAACTCCAATTCTCCGCATTAACTCCAATACTCCACATTAACTCCAATACACCGCATTAACCCCAATACTCCACATTAACTCCAATACTCCACATTAACCCCAATTCTCCACATTAACTCCAGTACTCCGCATTAACCCCAATTCTCCACATTAACTCCAGTACTCCGCATTAACTCCAATACTCCACATTAACTCCAATACACCACATTAACTCCAATACTCCACATTAACTCCAATACACCACATTAACTCCAATACTCCTCATTAACTCCAATACTCCACATTAACTCCAATACTCCACATTAACTCCAATACACCACATTAACTCCAATACTCCTCATTAACTCCAATACTCCACATTAACTCCAATACTCCGCATTAACCCCAATACTCCACATTAACCCCAATTCTCCACATTAACTCCAATACTCCACATTAACTCCAATACTCCGCATTAACTCCAATACTCCACATTAACTCCAATACTCCACATTAACTCCAATACACCACATTAACTCCAATACACCACATTAACTCCAATACTCCACATTAACTCCAATACACCACATTAACTCCAATACTCCTCATTAACTCCAATACTCCACATTAACTCCAATACTCCACATTAACTCCAATACACCACATTAACTCCAATACTCCTCATTAACTCCAATACTCCGCATTAACCCCAATACTCCACATTAACCCCAATTCTCCACATTAACTCCAATACTCCACATTAACTCCAATACTCCACATTAACCCCAATTCTCCACATTAACTCCAATACACCACATTAACTCCAATACTCCACATTAACCCCAATACTCCGCATTAACTCCAATACTCCACATTAACCCCAATACTCCACATTAACCCCAATACTCCACATTAACTCCAATACACCACATTAACTCCAATACTCCACATTAACCCCAATACTCCGCATTAACTCCAATACTCCACATTAACTCCAATACTCCACATTAACTCCAATACACCACATTAACTCCAATACTCCACATTAACTCCAATACTCCACATTAACCCCAATACTCCGCATTAACCCCAATACTCCACATTAACTCCAATACACCACATTAACTCCAATACTCCACATTAACTCCAATACTCCACATTAACTCCAATACACCACATTAACTCCAATACTCCACATTAACCCCAATACTCCGCATTAACTCCAATACTCCACATTAACTCCAATACTCCGCATTAACTCCAATACTCCGCATTAACTCCAGTACTCCACGTTAACTCCGGTACTCCACATTAGTTCAGATATTGCTCTGTAACTTGCCTATCCCACTGTACTAAACAGTTGTGCCGTCTCTCACAAATTACATTTGTTCTTAAGGCACTGGAGAACATTAATGCAAAGAACAGAAACAGAGTTTGAGATGCGAGCTGAAACATTTACATTAGCCAACATGTTTGCTATGCAGCTTCATAAATACAGTGAAGTCATTGGTGAGATTGTTACCGCTGCCATCAAAGAACTTGGCATTGAGAAGGTGAGCTGTACTTTCCAAACTAGCAGCTTAAATCATATCTTCTGAGCAGGCTTCGTGATATTCAAAGGGAATGTGGATCAGGGCTACAGCGGGGCTTGGAAATGGGGAGAGTGACTGGGGAGGGAGCTCAGGCTGGGGGTTTGGCATGAGGAGATCGGAGTTGGGGGAGGAGGCGGGAGAGGGGTCAGGGAGAGGGGGTCATTGAGAGGGCGAGTGGGGAGAGGGGGAAGGGGGTTGGGGGTCGGGTCAGGGGTCAGGGAGAAGGGTCATTGAGAGCGGGGCGGGGAGAGAGGATGGGGCTGAGGGGGTCGGGAGAAGGGATCGGGGAGAGCGGGTCGGTGAGAGGGGGCTGTGGAGAGGGGGATGGGGTCGGGGGTCAGGGAGAGGGTCCAGGATGAGGGTATCTAACGAGGTTTGCTAAACTGAAATTAAATTCCTCTTTCCTGTCTTGCTCTCAGCACAGCTGCTTACAGGGAGCGTGGGGATATGGAATTAATACTTAAAATTATTAACCTGACATATTTCCACCCTAGATTGTTTATAAATTTTGTATATATTAAAAAGTTTTAAAAACTGCATTGTCAAGAAGTTGCTGGGTTATTGGTGCCGATGTATATTTTTCAGCTATGTATTGCAGCCACATTGCCAGTGGTTTGCTGCAGGTTAGGATGTGACTTTATAACTGACGGGTATGGCTGTTCTTTCTCTACACAGGGGGTCAAGGAGGTGGTGGATACCTGGGAAACTATGAAATTCACGGTGCAGAAGTACTACAAAGGAACTCAGGATCGAGGCTACATTCTGGGATCAGTGGACGACATACTTCAGATACTTGATGACAATGCCATGAATCTGCAGAGCATGGCTGGGAGCAGATTTGTGGGACCCTTTCTGAGCACAGTGCAGGAGTGGGAGAGAAACCTGTCCCTAATTGGTGAAGTGATTGCGGTAAGGAAGCTGGAAATGAGTCTGAGTATAAACGAGGACAATGTTGTAACTCCAACCTTGCAACGTGCAACTGTCAGCAAGATCTGAAACATCATGGCGGAATTCTCCCACAGCCGACTCCGGCGATCGGCCGGAGAATCCGTTTTTACGACGAAATCAGGGGCGCCGCCATTTTTCAGATGCTCCGCCCCCTCAAAAACAGAGTACTCATCAAGGAGTACACCGCACGCTGTTGGGTGACTTCCCAACGACATCGGTCGCGTGTCCTCTCAACTCTGGTGAACCTGGCGTGACGGCTGCGGACTGTGTCCAGCGCCGCCAGAAGCGGCGGGGGAGCCGTTCCGCTAGCAGGGGAGGGCTTCGACGAGGGGACTGGTGGGGGCGGACTGGGGGTGGTGAGAGGGGTTACAGGGGGGCACTATCTGTTGTACGGCACATGCACGGCCATGGACCCAGCCATTCTGCGCCTTATCTGCAGGTGAAGCCAGGGGGTTTTACGCGGTGTGGCTGCTTGCCCCCCACCGGGCGGAGCATGGGTGCGGGCGAACCGCCGGCCCTTCTGGTCGTCAGACAAGACGCTTTGTCAAACCATGGCTGGAAGATCAGTGAATCCAGCCCAGGATCTATCAGAACAAATTGAACATTGCTTTTGAAAACATGTGATCATCTTTTTATCTTCAGTTCCGTTTATTGATTATTCATGTTATTAATTAGTTTAACATAGATTAACATAGAATTTATAGTGCAGAAGGAGGCCATTCGGTCCATCGAGTCTGCACCGGCTCTTGGAAAGAGCACCCTACCCAAGCCCACACCTCCACCCCATCCCCATAACCCAGTAACCCCACCCAACACTAAGGGCAATTTTGGACACTAAGGGCAATTTACTATGGCCAATCCACCTAACCTGCGCATCTTTGGACTGTGGGAGGAAACCGGAGCACCCGGAGGAAACCCACGCACACACGGGGAGGATGTGCAGACTCCGCACAGACAGTTGTTGAGGTTAATTTGAGATGACTGCTTTTCCAGCTCTGATATGGGCTGAAATTCTCTGACCATTGCCACCATTGGGATCTTCCTGTCCCGCTGACAGTGACCCCCCTGCCGTAGGCTCCCCAACAAAGGAGGATCCGAACAATGGGAAAGATCCCCCCTGCTGGCCAATAACAGGCCACCTCTACTGCTGCAAAACCTGCCACAGGTGTGTGTGGGGGTGGGGGGGGGTGGAATCCTGCCCATAGTAACTCCACTCCCACCCGGAACAATAAACTGCCTTTTCTCTTTACACAATACGCTGATATTCCCAGCATTTTTAGATTTTATTTGAGATGTTGATTATTTACCTGTAGTTCCAGCTCTGGAAGGTTGGTTTACGGGAACATTCGAACAGGAGAAGATTATTCAGTTTCTCCAGCCTGTCACCTCATTTCATACAACTGAATTTTCAACCATACCATTGAGTACCTTTGCTGAACAAAACTCACTCAATCGCAGATTTGGGGTGCGATGTGGAAGATGTAAAACTATGTCCACTTTCGGGTGGGTTTGTGCGGTCTTTCTCTGCAGCTGCAGTGCTGAGAATCGCCCCGCTATTCCGGGCACTTTGCCGGTTTCTGAGAATTGACCCGCTATTCCGGGCACTTTGCCGGTTTCTGAGAATCGGGTCGCTATTCCGGGCACGTTGCCGGTTTCTGAGAATCACCCCGCTATTCCGGGCACATTGCCGTATCTGAGAATCGGCCCGCTATTCCATGCACATTGCCGTATCTGAGAATCACCCCGCTATTCCGGGCACATTGCCGTATCTGAGAATCGGCCCGCTATTCCATGCACATTGCCGTATCTGAGAATCACCCCGCTATTCCATGCACATTGCCGTATCTGAGAATCGGCCCGCTATTCCGGGCACTTTGCCGTATCTGAGAATCGGCCCGCTATTCCGGGCACTTTGCCGGTTTCTGAGAATCACCCCGCTATTCCGGGCACATTGCCGTATCTGAGAAACGCCCCGCTATTCCGGGCACATTGCCGGTTTCTGAGAATCGGCCCGCTATTCCGGGCACTTTGCCGGTTTCTGAGAATCGGCCCGCTATTCCGGGCACATTGCCGGTTTCTGAGAATCGGCCCGCTATTCCGGGCACATTGCCGTATCTGAGAATCGCCCTGCTATTCCGGGCACATTGCCGTATCTGAGAATCGGCCCGCTATTCCGGGCACATTGCCGTATCTGAGAATCGGCCCGCTATTCCGGGCACTTTGCTGGTTTCTGAGAATCGGCCCGCTATTCCGGGCACATTGCCGGTTTCTGAGAATCGGCCCGCTATTCCGGGCGCTTTGCCGGTTTCTGAGAATCGCCCCGCTATTCCGGGCACTTTGCCGCATCTGAGAATCGGCCCGCTATTCCGGGCACTTTGCTGGTTTCTGAGAATCGGCCCGCTATTCCGGGCACATTGCCGCGTCTGAGAATCGCCCCGCTATTCCGGGCACTTTGCTGGTTTCTGAGAATCGCCCCGCTATTCCGGGCACATTGCCGTATCTGAGAATCGGCCCGCTATTCCGGGCACTTTGCTGGTTTCTGAGAATCACCCCGCTATTCCGGGCACATTGCCGGTTTCTGAGAATCGCCCCGCTATTCCGGGCACTTTGCCGGTTTCTGAGACTCGGCCCGCTATTCCGGGCACATTGCCAGTTTCTGAGAATCGCCCCGCTATTCCGGGCACTTTGGTTTCTGAGAATCACCCCGCTATTCCGGGCACATTGCCGTATCTGAGAATCGCCCCGCTATTCCGGGCACTTTGCCGGTTTCTGAGAATCGGCCCGCTATTCCGAGCACATTGCCAGTTTCTGAGAATCGCCCCGCTATTCCGGGCACTTTGGTTTCTGAGAATCACCCCGCTATTCCGGGCACATTGCCGGTTTCTGAGACTCGGCCCGCTATTCCGGGCACTTTGCTGGTTTCTGAGAATCACCCCGCTATTCTGGGCACTTTGCCGGTTTCTGAGACTCGGCCCGCTATTCCGGGCACTTTGCTGGTTTCTGAGAATCACCCCGCTATTCCGGGCACTTTGCCGGTTTCTGAGACTCGGCCCGCTATTCCGGGCACATTGCCGTATCTGAGAATCGGCCCGCTATTCCGGGCACATTGCCGGTTTCTGAGAATCACCCCGCTATTCCGGGCACTTTGCTGGTTTCTGAGAATCACCCCGCTATTCCGGGCACATTGCCGGTTTCTGAGAATCGCCCCGCTATTCCGGGCACATTGCCGGTTTCTGAGAATCACCCCGCTATTCCGGGCACATTGCCGGTTTCTGAGACTCGGCCCGCTATTCCGGGCACATTGCCGGTTTCTGAGAATCACCCCGCTATTCCGGGCACATTGCCGGTTTCTGAGAATCGCCCCGCTATTCCGGGCACATTGCCGGTTTCTGAGAATCGCCCCGCTATTCCGGGCGCTTTGCCGGTTTCTGAGAATCGGCCCGCTATTCCGGGCACATTGCCGGTTTCTGAGAATCGGCCCGCTATTCCGGGCACATTGCCGTTTCTGAGACTCGACCCGCTATTCCGGGCACATTGCCGTATCTGAGAATCGGCCCGCTATTCCGGGCACATTGCTGGTTTCTGAGAATCGCCCCGCTATTCCGGGCACATTGCCGTATCTGAGAATCGGCCCGCTATTCCGGGCACTTTGCCGGTTTCTGAGAATCGGCCCGCTATTCCCGGCACATTGCCGTATCTGAGAATCGCCCCGCCATTCCGGGCACATTGCCGTATCTGAGAATCGGCCCGCTATTCCGGGCACTTTGCCGGTTTCTGAGAATCGGCCCGCTATTCCGGGCACTTTGCCGGTTTCTGAGAATCGACCCGCTATTCCGGGCACATTGCCGTATCTGAGAATCGCCCCGCTATTCCGGGCACATTGCCGTATCTGAGAATAGCCCCGCTATTCCGGGCACATTGCCGTATCTGAGAATCGCCCCGCTATTCCGGGCACATTGCTGGTTTCTGAGAATCGGCCCGCTATTCCGGGCACTTTGCCGGTTTCTGAGAATCACCCCGCTATTCCGGGCACATTGCCGGTTTCTGAGAATCGGCCCGCTATTCCGGGCACTTTGCCGTATCTGAGAATCGGCCCGCTATTCCGGGCACATTGCCGGTTTCTGGGAATCGACCCGCTATTCCGGTCACTTTGCCGGTTTCTGAGAATCGGCCCGCTATTCCGGGCACATGGCCGTATCTGAGAATCGGCCCGCTATTCCGGGCACTTTGCCGGTTTCTGAGAATCGGCCCGCTATTCCGGGCACATTGCCGTATCTGAGAATCGGCCCGCTATTCCGGGCACATTGCCGGTTTCTGAGAATCGGCCCGCTATTCCGGGCACATTGCCGGTTTCTGAGAATCGCCCCGCTATTCCGGGCACATTGCCGTATCTGAGAATCGGCCCGCTATTCCGGGCACATTGCCGGTTTCTGAGAATCGGCCCGCTATTCCGGGCACTTTGCTGGTTTCTGAGAATCGCCCCGCTATTCCGGGCACATTGCCGTATCTGAGAATCGGCCCGCTATTCCGGGCACTTTGCTGGTTTCTGAGAATCGCCCCGCTATTCCGGGCACATTGCCGTATCTGAGAATCGGCCCGCTATTCCGGGCACATTGCCGTATCTGAGACTCGGCCCGCTATTCCGGGCACTTTGCTGGATTCTGAGAATCACCCCGCTATTCTGGGCACTTTGCCGGTTTCTGAGACTCGGCCCGCTATTCCGGGCACTTTGCTGGTTTCTGAGAATCACCCCGCTATTCCGGGCACTTTGCCGGTTTCTGAGACTCGGCCCGCTATTCCGGGCACATTGCCGGTTTCTGAGAATCGGCCCGCTATTCCGGGCACTTTGCCGGTTTCTCAGAATCGCCCCGCTATTCCGGGCACTTTGCCGGTTTCTCAGAATCGCCCCGCTATTCCGGGCACTTTGCTGGTTTCTGAGAATCACCCCGCTATTCCGGGCACATTGCCGGTTTCTGAGAATCGCCCCGCTATTCCGGGCACTTTGCCGGTTTCTGAGACTCGGCCCGCTATTCCGGGCGCTTTGCCGGTTTCTGAGAATCGGCCCGCTATTCCGGGCACATTGCCGGTTTCTGAGAATCGGCCCGCTATTCCGGGCACATTGCCGTTTCTGAGACTCGGCCCGCTATTCCGGGCACATTGCCGTATCTGAGAATCGGCCCGCTATTCCGGGCACATTGCTGGTTTCTGAGAATCGCCCCGCTATTCCGGGCACATTGCCGTATCTGAGAATCGGCCCGCTATTCCGGGCACTTTGCCGGTTTCTGAGAATCACCCCGCTATTCCCGGCACATTGCCGTATCTGAGAATCGCCCCGCTATTCCGGGCACATTGCCGTATCTGAGAATCGGCCCGCTATTCCGGGCACTTTGCCGGTTTCTGAGAATCGGCCCGCTATTCCGGGCACTTTGCTGGTTTCTGAGAATCGACCCGCTATTCCGGGCACATTGCCGTATCTGAGAATCGCCCCGCTATTCCGGGCACATTGCCGTATCTGAGAATAGCCCCGCTATTCCGGGCACATTGCCGTATCTGAGAATCGCCCCGCTATTCCGGGCACATTGCTGGTTTCTGAGAATCGGCCCGCTATTCCGGGCACTTTGCCGGTTTCTGAGAATCGGCCCGCTATTCCGGGCACTTTGCCGGTTTCTGAGAATCACCCCGCTATTCCGGGCACATTGCCGGTTTCTGAGAATCGGCCCGCTATTCCGGGCACTTTGCCGTATCTGAGAATCGGCCCGCTATTCCGGGCACATTGCCGGTTTCTGGGAATCGACCCGCTATTCCGGTCGCTTTGCCGGTTTCTGAGAATCGGCCCGCTATTCCGGGCACATGGCCGTATCTGAGAATCGGCCCGCTATTCCGGGCACTTTGCCGGTTTCTGAGAATCGGCCCACTATTCCGGGCACATTGCCGTATCTGAGAATCGGCCCGCTATTCCGGGCACATTGCCGTATCTGAGAATCGGCCCGCTATTCCGGGCACATTGCCGGTTTCTGAGAATCGGCCCGCTATTCCGGGCACATTGCCGGTTTCTGAGAATCGCCCCGCTATTCCGGGCACATTGCCGTATCTGAGAATCGGCCCGCTATTCCGGGCACATTGCCGGTTTCTGAGAATCGGCCCGCTATTCCGGGCACTTTGCTGGTTTCTGAGAATCGCCCCGCTATTCCGGGCACATTGCCGTATCTGAGAATCGGCCCGCTATTCCGGGCACTTTGCTGGTTTCTGAGAATCGCCCCGCTATTCCGGGCACATTGCCGTATCTGAGAATCGGCCCGCTATTCCGGGCACATTGCCGTATCTGAGAATCGGCCCGCTATTCCGGGCACATTGCCGTATCTGAGAATCGGCCCGCTATTCCGGGCACATTGCCGTATCTGAGAATCGGCCCGCTATTCCGGGCACATTGCCGGTTTCTGAGACTCGGCCCGCTATTCCGGGCACATTGCCGTATCTGAGAATCGGCCCGCTATTCCGGGCACATTGCTGGTTTCTGAGAATCGCCCCGCTATTCCGGGCACATTGCCGTATCTGAGAATCGGCCTGCTATTCCGGGCGCTTTGCCGGTTTCTGAGAATCGGCCCGTTATTCCCGGCACATTGCCGTATCTGAGAATCGCCCCGCTATTCCGGGCACATTGCCGTATCTGAGAATCGGCCCGCTATTCCGGGCACTTTGCCGGTTTCTGAGAATCGGCCCGCTATTCCGGGCACATTGCCGGTTTCTGAGAATCGGCCCGCTATTCCAGGCACTTTGCTGGTTTCTGAGAATCGCCCCGCTATTCCGGGCACATTGCCGTATCTGAGAATCGGCCCGCTATTCCGGGCACTTTGCTGGTTTCTGAGAATCGCCCCGCTATTCCGGGCACATTGCCGTATCTGAGAATCGGCCCGCTATTCCGGGCACATTGCCGTATCTGAGAATCGGCCCGCTATTCCGGGCACATTGCCGTATCTGAGAATCGGCCCGCTATTCCGGGCACATTGCCGTATCTGAGAATCGGCCCGCTATTCCGGGCACATTGCCGGTTTCTGAGACTCGGCCCGCTATTCCGGGCACATTGCCGTATCTGAGAATCGGCCCGCTATTCCGGGCACATTGCTGGTTTCTGAGAATCGCCCCGCTATTCCGGGCACATTGCCGTATCTGAGAATCGGCCCGCTATTCCGGGCGCTTTGCCGGTTTCTGAGAATCGGCCCGCTATTCCCGGCACATTGCCGTATCTGAGAATCGCCCCGCTATTCCGGGCACATTGCCGTATCTGAGAATCGGCCCGCTATTCCGGGCACTTTGCCGGTTTCTGAGAATCGGCCCGCTATTCCGGGCACTTTGCCGGTTTCTGAGAATCGACCCGCTATTCCGGGCACATTGCCGTATCTGAGAATCGCCCCGCTATTCCGGGCACATTGCCGTATCTGAGAATAGCCCCGCTATTCCGGGCACATTGCCGTATCTGAGAATCGCCCCGCTATTCCGGGCACATTGCTGGTTTCTGAGAATCGGCCCGCTATTCCGGGCACTTTGCCGGTTTCTGAGAATCACCCCGCTATTCCGGGCACATTGCCGGTTTCTGAGAATCGGCCCGCTATTCCGGGCACTTTGCCGTATCTGAGAATCGGCCCGCTATTCCGGGCACATTGCCGGTTTCTGGGAATCGACCCGCTATTCCGGTCGCTTTGCCGGTTTCTGAGAATCGGCCCGCTATTCCGGGCACATGGCCGTATCTGAGAATCGGCCCGCTATTCAGGGGACTTTGCCGGTTTCTGAGAATCGGCCCACTATTCCGGGCACATTGCCGTATCTGAGAATCGGCCCGCTATTCCGGGCACATTGCCGTATCTGAGAATCGGCCCGCTATTCCGGGCACATTGCCGGTTTCTGAGAATCGGCCCGCTATTCCGGGCACATTGCCGGTTTCTGAGAATCGCCCCGCTATTCCGGGCACATTGCCGTATCTGAGAATCGGCCCGCTATTCCGGGCACATTGCCGGTTTCTGAGAATCGGCCCGCTATTCCGGGCACTTTGCTGGTTTCTGAGAATCGCCCCGCTATTCCGGGCACATTGCCGTATCTGAGAATCGGCCCGCTATTCCGGGCACTTTGCTGGTTTCTGAGAATCGCCCCGCTATTCCGGGCACATTGCCGTATCTGAGAATCGGCCCGCTATTCCGGGCACATTGCCGTATCTGAGAATCGGCCCGCTATTCCGGGCACATTGCCGTATCTGAGAATCGGCCCGCTATTCCGGGCACATTGCCGTATCTGAGAATCGGCCCGCTATTCCGGGCACATTGCCGGTTTCTGAGACTCGGCCCGCTATTCCGGGCACATTGCCGTATCTGAGACTCGCCCCGCTATTCCGGGCACTTTGCCGTTTCTGAGAATCACCCCGCTATTCCGGTCGCTTTGCCGGTTTCTGAGAATCGGCCCGCTATTCCGGGCACATTGCCGGTTTCTGAGAATCGCCCCGCTATTCCGGGCACATTGCCGGTGTCTGAGAATCGGCCCGCTATTCCGGGCACATTGCCGGTGTCTGAGAATCGGCCCGCTATTCCGGGCACATGGCCGTATCTGAGAATCGCCCCGCTATTCCGGGCACATTGCCGGTTCCTGAGAATCGGCCCGCTATTCCGGGCACTTTGCTGGTTTCTGAGAATCGGCCCGCTATTCCGGGCACATTGCCGTATCTGAGAATCGCCCCGCTATTCCGGGCACTTTGCCGTTTCTGAGAATCACCCCGCTATTCCGGTCGCTTTGCCGGTTTCTGAGAATCGGCCCGCTATTCCGGGCACTTTGCCGGTTTCTGAGAATCGGCCCGCTATTCCGGGCACATTGCCGATTTCTGAGAATCGGCCCGCTATTCCGGGCACATTGCTGGTTTCTGAGAATCGGCCCGCTATTCCGGGCACTTTGCCGGTTTCTGAGAATCGGCCCGCTATTCCGGGCACATTGCCGTATCTGAGAATCGCCCCGCTATTCCGGGCACATTGCCGTATCTGAGAATCGCCCCGCTATTCCGGGCACTTTGCCGTATCTGAGAATCGGCCCACTATTCCGGGCACATTGCCGGTTTCTGAGAATCACCCCGCTATTCCGGGCACATTGCCGTATCTGAGAATCGACCCGCTATTCCGGGCACATTGCCGTATCTGAGAATCGACCCGCTATTCCGGGCACATTGCCGTATCGGAGAATCGCCCCGCTATTCCGGGCACTTTGCCGGTTTCTGAGAATCGACCCGCTATTCCCGGCACATTGCCGTATCTGAGAATCGGCCCGCTATTCCGGGCACATTGCCGGTTTCTGAGACTCGGCCCGCTATTCCGGGCACTTTGCCGGTTTCTGGGAATCGACCCGCTATTCCGGGCACATTGCCGCTTTCTGAGAATCGGCCCGCTATTCCGGGCACGTTGCCGGTTTCTGAGAATCGGCCCGCTATTCTGGGCACATTGCCGTATCTGAGAATCGGCCCGCTATTCCGGGCACTTTGCCGGTTTCTGAGAATCGGCCCGCCATTCCGGGCACATTGCCGTATCTGAGAATCGGCCCGCTATTCCGGTCACTTTGCCGGTTTCTGAGAATCGGCCCGCTATTCCGGGCACATTGCCGTATCTGAGAATCGGCCCGCTATTCCAGGCACATTGCCGGTTTCTGAGAATCGGCCCGCTATTCCGGGCACATTGCCGTATCTGAGAATCGGCCCGCTATTCCGGGCACTTTGCCGGTTTCTGAGAATCACCCCGCTATTCCGGGCACATTGCTGGTTTCTGAGAATCGGCCCGCTATTCCGGGCATTTGCCGGTTTCCGAGAATCGCCCCGCTATTCCGGGCACTTTGCCTGTTTCCGGGAATCGCCCCGCTATTCCAGGCGATTTGCCGGTTTCTGAGAATCGGCCTGCTATTCCGGGCACATTGCCGTATCTGAGAATCGGCCCGCTATTCCGGGCACATTGCCGTATCTGAGAATCGGCCCGCTATTCCGGGCACATTGCCGGTTTCTGAGAATCGCCCCGCTATTCCGGGCACATTGCCGGTTTCTGAGACTCGGCCCGCTATTCCGGGCACTTTGCCGGTTTCTGAGAATCGCCCCGCTATTCCGGGCGCTTTGCCGGTTTCTGAGAATCGCCCCACTATTCCGGGCACTTTGCCGGTTTCTGAGAATCGCCCCGCTATTCCGGGCACTTTGCCGGTTTCTGAGAATCGGCCCGCTATTCCGGGCACTTTGCCGGTTTCTGAGAATCGCCCCACTATTCCGGGCACATTGCCAGTTTCTGAGAATCGGCCCGCTATTCCGGGCACATTGCCGGTTTCTGAGAATCGGGTCGCTATTCCGGGCACATTGCCGTATCTGAGAATCACCCCGCTATTCCGGGCACATTGCCGTATCTGAGAATCGGCCCGCTATTCCGGGCGCATTGCCGTATCTGAGAATCGGCCCGCTATTCCGGGCACATTGCCGTATCTGAGAATCATCCCGCTATTCCGGGCACATTGCCGTATCTGAGAATCACCCCGCTATTCCGGGCACATTGCCGTATCTGAGAATCGCCCCGTTATTCCGGGCACATTGCCGTATCTGAGAATCACCCCGCTATTCCGGGCACTTTGCCGGTTTCTGAGAATCGCCCCACTATTCCGGGCACATTGCCAGTTTCTGAGAATCGGCCCGCTATTCCGGGCACATTGCCGGTTTCTGAGAATCGGGTCGCTATTCCGGGCACATTGCCGTATCTGAGAATCGGCCCGCTATTCCGGGCACATTGCCGGTTTCTGAGAATCGGCCCGCTATTCCGGGCACATTGCCGGTTTCTGAGAATCGGCCCGCTATTCCGGGCACTTTGCCGGTTTCTGAGAATCGGCCCGCTATTCCGGGCACTTTGCCGTATCTGAGAATCGGCCCGCTATTCCGGGCACATTGCCGGTTTCTGAGAATCGGCCCGCTATTCCGGGCACATTGACGGTTTCTGATAATTGGCCCGCTATTCCGACGCTTTGCCGGTTTCTGAGAATCGGCCCGCTATTCCGGACACATCGCCGGTTCCTGAATGTCACTGCCGCGTGGGTTTCTCAGTCGGGACTAGCAGGGATTGTCACTGCCGCGTGGATTTCTCAGTCGGGACTAGCAGGGATTGTCACTGCCGCGTGGGTTTCTCAGTCGGGACTAGCAGGGATTGTCACTGCCGCGTGGGTTTCTCAGTCGGGACTAGCAGGGATTGTCACTGCCGCGTGGGTTTCTCAGTCGGGACTAGCAGGGATTGTCACTGCCGCGTGGGTTTCTCAGTCGGGACTAGCAGGGATTGTCACTGCCGCGTGGGTTTCTCAGTCGGGACTAGCAGGGATTGTCACTGCCGCGTGGATTTCTCAGTCGGGACTAGCAGGGATTGTCACTGCCGCGTGGGTTTCTCAGTCGGGACTAGCAGGGATTGTCACTGCCAGCGTTTCTCAGTCGGGATTAGCAGGGATTGTCACTGCCGCGTGGGTTTCTCAGTCGGGACTAGCAGGGATTGTCACTGCCGCGTGGGTTTCTCAGTCGGGACTAGCAGGGCTTCTCACTGCCAGGGTTTCTCAGTCGGGACTAGCAGGGATTGTCACTGCCAGGGTTTCTCAGTCGGGACTAGCAGGGATTGTCACTGCCGCGTGGATTTCTCAATCGGGACTAGCAGGGATTGTCACTGCCGCTTGGGTTTCTCAGTCGGGACTAGCAGGGATTGTCACTGCCGCGTGGGTTTCTCAGTCGGGACTAGCAGGGATTGTCACTGCCGCGTGGGTTTCTCAGTCGGGACTAGCAGGGATTGTCACTGCCGCGTGGGTTTCTCAGTCGGGACTAGCAGGGATTGTCACTGCCGCGTGGGTTTCTCAGTCGGGACTAGCAGGGATTGTCACTGCCGCTTGGGTTTCTCAGTCGGGACTAGCAGGGATTGTCACTGCCGCTTGGGTTTCTCAGTCGGGACTAGCAGGGATTGTCACTGCCGCGTGGGTTTCTCAGTCGGGACTAGCAGGGATTGTCACTGCCGCTTGGGTTTCTCAGTCGGGACTAGCAGGGATTGTCACTGCCAGGGTTTCTCAGTCGGGACTAGCAGGGATTGTCACTGCCGCGTGGGTTTCTCAGTCGGGACTAGCAGGGATTGTCACTGCCAGGGTTTCTCAGTCGGGACTAGCAGGGATTGTCACTGCCGCTTGGGTTTCTCAGTCGGGACTAGCAGGGATTGTCACTGCCAGGGTTTCTCAGTCGGGACTAGCAGGGATTGTCACTGCCAGGGTTTCTCAGTCGGGACTAGCAGGGATTGTCACTGCCGCGTGGATTTCTCAGTCGGGACTAGCAGGGATTGTCACTGCCGCGTGGGTTTCTCAGTCGGGACTAGCAGGGATTGTCACTGCCGCGTGGGTTTCTCAGTCGGGACTAGCAGGGCTTCTCACTGCCAGGGTTTCTCAGTCGGGACTAGCAGGGATTGTCACTGCCAGGGTTTCTCAGTCGGGACTAGCAGGGATTGTCACTGCCGCGTGGGTTTCTCAGTCGGGACTAGCAGGGATTGTCACTGCCGCGTGGGTTTCTTAGTCGGGACTAGCAGGGAATGTCACTGCCGCGTGGGTTTCTCAGTCGGGACTAGCAGGGATTGTCACTGCCGCGTGGGTTTCTCAGTCGGGACTAGCAGGGATTGTCACTGCCGCGTGGGTTTCTCAGTCGGGACTAGCAGGGATTGTCACTGCCAGGGTTTCTCAGTCGGGACTAGCAGGGATTGTCACTGCCGCGTGGGTTTCTCAGTCGGGACTAGCAGGGATTGTCACTGCCAGGGTTTCTCAGTCGGGACTAGCAGGGATTGTCACTGCCAGGGTTTCTCAGTCGGGACTAGCAGGGATTGTCACTGCCGCGTGGGTTTCTCAGTCGGGACTAGCAGGGATTGTCACTGCCGCGTGGGTTTCTCAGTCGGGACTAGCAGGGATTGTCACTGCCGCGTGGGTTTCTCAGTCGGGACTAGCAGGGATTGTCACTGCCGCGTGGGTTTCTCAGTCGGGACTAGCAGGGATTGTCACTGCCGCGTGGGTTTCTCAGTCGGGACTAGCAGGGATTGTCACTGCCAGGGTTTCTCAGTCGGGACTAGCAGGGATTGTCACTGCCGCGTGGGTTTCTCAGTCGGGACTAACAGGGATTGTCACTGCCAGGGTTTCTCAGTCGGGACTAGCAGGGATTGTCACTGCCAGGGTTTCTCAGTCGGGACTAGCAGGGATTGTCACTGCCAGGGTTTCTCAGTCGGGACTAGCAGGGATTGTCACTGCCGCGTGGGTTTCTCAGTCGGGACTAGCAGGGATTGTCACTGCCGCGTGGGTTTCTCAGTCGGGACTAGCAGGGATTGTCACTGCCGCGTGGGTTTCTCAGTCGGGACTAGCAGGGATTGTCACTGCCGCGTGGGTTTCTCAGTCGGGACTAGCAGGGATTGTCACTGCCGCGTGGGTTTCTCAGTCGGGACTAGCAGGGATTGTCACTGCCAGGGTTTCTCAGTCGGGACTAGCAGGGATTGTCACTGCCAGGGTTTCTCAGTCGGGACTAGCAGGGATTGTCACTGCCAGGGTTTCTCAGTCGGGACTAGCAGGGATTGTCACTGCCGCGTGGGTTTCTCAATCGGGACTATCAGGGATTGTCACTGCCGCGTGGGTTTCTCAGTCGGGACTAGCAGGGATTGTCACTGCCGCATGGGTTTCTCAGTCGGGACTAGCAGGGATTGTCACTGCCGCGTGGGTTTCTCAGTCGGGACTAGCAGGGATTGTCACTGCCAGGGTTTCTCAGTCGGGACTAGCAGGGATTGTCACTGCCGCGTGGGTTTCTCAGTCGGGACTAGCAGGGATTGTCACTGCCAGGGTTTCTCAGTCGGGACTAGCAGGGATTGTCACTGCCACGTGGGTTTCTCAGTCGGGACTAGCAGGGATTGTCACTGCCGCGTGGGTTTCTCAGTCGGGACTAGCAGGGATTGTCACTGCCGCGTGGGTTTCTCAGTCGGGACTAGCAGGGATTGTCACTGCCGCGTGGGTTTCTCAGTCGGGACTAGCAGGGATTGTCACTGCCGCGTGGGTTTCTCAGTCGGGACTAGCAGGGATTGTCACTGCCGCGTGGGTTTCTCAGTCGGGACTAGCAGGGATTGTCACTGCCAGGGTTTCTCAGTCGGGACTAGCAGGGATTGTCACTGCCGCGTGGGTTTCTCAGTCGGGACTAGCAGGGATTGTCACTGCCGCGTGGGTTTCTCAGTCGGGACTAGCAGGGATTGTCACTGCCAGGGTTTCTCAGTCGGGACTAGCAGGGATTGTCACTGCCGCGTGGGTTTCTCAGTCGGGACTAGCAGGGATTGTCACTGCCGCGTGGGTTTCTCAGTCGGGACTAGCAGGGATTGTCACTGCCGCGTGGGTTTCTCAGTCGGGACTAGCAGGGATTGTCACTGCCAGGGTTTCTCAGTCGGGACTAGCAGGGATTGTCACTGCCGCGTGGGTTTCTCAGTCGGGACTAACAGGGATTGTCACTGCCAGGGTTTCTCAGTCGGGACTAGCAGGGATTGTCACTGCCAGGGTTTCTCAGTCGGGACTAGCAGGGATTGTCACTGCCAGGGTTTCTCAGTCGGGACTAGCAGGGATTGTCACTGCCGCGTGGGTTTCTCAGTCGGGACTAGCAGGGATTGTCACTGCCGCGTGGGTTTCTCAGTCGGGACTAGCAGGGATTGTCACTGCCGCGTGGGTTTCTCAGTCGGGACTAGCAGGGATTGTCACTGCCGCGTGGGTTTCTCAGTCGGGACTAGCAGGGATTGTCACTGCCGCGTGGGTTTCTCAGTCGGGACTAGCAGGGATTGTCACTGCCAGGGTTTCTCAGTCGGGACTAGCAGGGATTGTCACTGCCAGGGTTTCTCAGTCGGGACTAGCAGGGATTGTCACTGCCAGGGTTTCTCAGTCGGGACTAGCAGGGATTGTCACTGCCGCGTGGGTTTCTCAATCGGGACTATCAGGGATTGTCACTGCCAGGGTTTCTCAGTCGGGACTAGCAGGGATTGTCACTGCCACGTGGGTTTCTCAGTCGGGACTAGCAGGGATTGTCACTGCCGCGTGGGTTTCTCAGTCGGGACTAGCAGGGATTGTCACTGCCGCGTGGGTTTCTCAGTCGGGACTAGCAGGGATTGTCACTGCCGCGTGGGTTTCTCAGTCGGGACTAGCAGGGATTGTCACTGCCGCGTGGGTTTCTCAGTCGGGACTAGCAGGGATTGTCACTGCCGCGTGGGTTTCTCAGTCGGGACTAGCAGGGATTGTCACTGCCAGGGTTTCTCAGTCGGGACTAGCAGGGATTGTCACTGCCGCGTGGGTTTCTCAGTCGGGACTAGCAGGGATTGTCACTGCCGCGTGGGTTTCTCAGTCGGGACTAGCAGGGATTGTCACTGCCAGGGTTTCTCAGTCGGGACTAGCAGGGATTGTCACTGCCAGGGTTTCTCAGTCGGGACTAGCAGGGATTGTCACTGCCGCGTGGGTTTCTCAGTCGGGACTAGCAGGGATTGTCACTGCCGCGTGGGTTTCTCAGTCGGGACTAGCAGGGATTGTCACTGCCGCGTGGGTTTCTCAGTCGGGACTAGCAGGGATTGTCACTGCCAGGGTTTCTCAGTCGGGACTAGCAGGGATTGTCACTGCCGCGTGGGTTTCTCAGTCGGGACTAGCAGGGATTGTCACTGCCAGGGTTTCTCAGTCGGGACTAGCAGGGATTGTCACTGCCGCGTGGGTTTCTCAGTCGGGACTAGCAGGGATTGTCACTGCCAGGGTTTCTCAGTCGGGACTAGCAGGGATTGTCACTGCCGCGTGGGTTTCTCAGTCGGGACTAGCAGGGATTGTCACTGCCGCGTGGATTTCTCAGTCGGGACTAGCAGGGATTGTCACTGCCGCGTGGGTTTCTCAGTCGGGACTAGCAGGGATTGTCACTGCCGCGTGGGTTTCTCAGTCGGGACTAGCAGGGATTGTCACTGCCAGGGTTTCTCAGTCGGGACTAGCAGGGATTGTCACTGCCGCATGGGTTTCTCAGTCGGGACTAGCAGGGATTGTCACTGCCGCGTGGGTTTCTCAGTCGGGACTAGCAGGGATTGTCACTGCCGCGTGGGTTTCTCAGTCGGGACTAGCAGGGATTGTCACTGCCGCGTGGGTTTCTCAGTCGGGACTAGCAGGGATTGTCACTGCCAGCGTTTCTCAGTCGGGACTAGCAGGGATTGTCACTGCCGCGTGGGTTTCTCAGTCGGGACTAGCAGGGATTGTCACTGCCGCGTGGGTTTCTCAGTCGGGACTAGCAGGGATTGTCACTGCCGCGTGGGTTTCTCAGTCGGGACTAGCAGGGATTGTCACTGCCAGCGTTTCTCAGTCGGGACTAGCAGGGATTGTCACTGCCGCGTGGATTTCTCAGTCGGGACTAGCAGGGATTGTCACTGCCGCGTGGGTTTCTCAGTCGGGACTAGCAGGGATTGTCACTGCTAGGGTTTCTCAGTCGGGACTAGCAGGGATTGTCACTGCCAGGGTTTCTCAGTCGGGACTAGCAGGGATTGTCACTGCCAGGGTTTCTCAGTCGGGACTAGCAGGGATTGTCACTGCCAGGGTTTCTCAGTCGGGACTAGCAGGGATTGTCACTGCCAGGGTTTCTCAGTCGGGACTAGCAGGGATTGTCACTGCCGCGTGGGTTTCTCAGTCGGGACTAGCAGGGATTGTCACTGCCGCGTGGGTTTCTCAGTCGGGACTAGCAGGGATTGTCACTGCCGCGTGGGTTTCTCAGTCGGGACTAGCAGGGATTGTCACTGCCAGGGTTTCTCAGTCGGGACTAGCAGGGATTGTCACTGCCGCGTGGGTTTCTCAGTCGGGACTAGCAGGGATTGTCACTGCCAGGGTTTCTCAGTCGGGACTAGCAGGGATTGTCACTGCCAGGATTTCTCAGTCGGGACTAGCAGGGATTGACACTGCCAGGGTTTCTCAGTCGGGACTAGCAGGGATTGTCACTGCCGCGTGGGTTTCTCAGTCGGGACTAGCAGGGATTGTCACTGCCACGTGGATTTCTCAGTCGGGACTAGCAGGGATTGTCACTGCCAGGGTTTCTCAGTCGGGACTAGCAGGGATTGTCACTGCCACGTGGATTTCTCAGTCGGGACTAGCAGGGATTGTCACTGCCGCATGGGTTTCTCAGTCGGGACTAGCAGGGATTGTCACTGCCAGGGTTTCTCAGTCGGGACTAGCAGGGATTGTCACTGCCACGTGGATTTCTCAGTCGGGACTAGCAGGGATTGTCACTGCCGCGTGGGTTTCTCAGTCGGGACTAGCAGGGATTGTCACTGCCGCGTGGGTTTCTCAGTCGGGACTAGCAGGGATTGTCACTGCCAGGGTTTCTCAGTCGGGACTAGCAGGGATTGTCACTGCCGCGTGGGTTTCTCAGTCGGGACTAGCAGGGATTGTCACTGCCAGGGTTTCTCAGTCGGGACTAGCAGGGATTGTCACTGCCACGTGGATTTCTCAGTCGGGACTAGCAGGGATTGTCACTGCCGCATGGGTTTCTCAGTCGGGACTAGCAGGGATTGTCACTGCCAGGGCTTCTCAGTCGGGACTAGCAGGGATTGTCACTGCCACGTGGATTTCTCAGTCGGGACTAGCAGGGATTGTCACTGCCGCGTGGGTTTCTCAGTCGGGACTAGCAGGGATTGTCACTGCCGCGTGGGTTTCTCAGTCGGGACCAGCAGGGATTGTCACTGCCGCGTGGGTTTCTCAGTCGGGACTAGCAGGGATTGTCACTGCCAGGGCTTCTCAGTCGGGACTAGCAGGGATTGTCACTGCCAGGGTTTCTCAGTCGGGACTAGCAGGGATTGTCACTGCTAGGGTTTCTCAGTCGGGACTAGCAGGGATTGTCACTGCCGCATGGGTTTCTCAGTCGGGACTAGCAGGGATTGTCACTGCCGCGTGGGTTTCTCAGTCGGGACTAGCAGGGATTGTCACTGCCAGGGTTTCTCAGTCGGGACTAGCAGGGATTGTCACTGCCGCGTGGATTTCTCAGTCGGGACTAACTGATAATTATCTTCTGTAGGTTTGGTTAGTGGTACAAAGAAAATGGATGTATCTGGAGAGTATCTTCATTGGTGGTGATATCCGATCACAACTGCCAGAGGAAGCAAAGAAATTTGATAATATTGATAGAATATTCAAAAAGGTAATTACTTGAAATCGAATGGTTGCTGTACTGAGACTAAATAAATGATTTTGCATATTTCAATGTTGTAATTTTGCTTCCCGGTATCTTTATCGTTCACCCAGGAGCATCTACACTGCTTGGTGTTGACGAGCTCTCTGCTAATTCCGTTCCTGAGACTGAATTAGCCCAGTCTCTTCCCGCCTAACTCCATGACTTTTCTGATACCTTCCACCACTTCTAACAATTCCCGGTTTCCTGTCCTTAACATCTTCCTTTTCATCTAGACCAGACCCCCAGTTTTTGGTAAAATCCGATTAGGGACAACATACAATATCTATCTTATATTCTAACATCCAAGGTTAATATGTGGTACATGTGAATTAACGCGCCAACACTCCACACAGCACAATAAATGGTAGATGAGACCAAGGCAGATCCCATGGATTTCTCAACAACCCACCCAGATGTTCGTGACCCCCCCCCAAGGCATGTTTTGCAGTGGCGGAGGCGGGGCGCCATTGGCCGGCAGTGGGACCAGAACTCAATTGTTTTTTTCCATTGTTTCACCCTTTGCCACCAGGGAAGCCATGTGAGGGAGTCACTGTTGGCGGGACTGACGATCCCACCAGTGAAAGTGCTGTCAAATTTCTACCCGTGAGTCAAGCAACCTCATTGAAACTCTTTCACTCGGGATTCCAGTCTTCACCTTCAAAGATCTAACCTTGGAATTTTCTCCAAAAGTCACTCCAACTTGGACAGCCTCGATGAAAACCTAAGTCTCAACGTTTCAGTCTCGTCTCTCAAGACATCGTCCTGGATTCCTGAGTCTGCACTCCAGCACCAAATCACAAACACAACCTCAGACCTTTGGCCATGACGAGCAGAATACTACTGATCCAAAGGGTTTGATCGGATGACTCCGTTTCAACTGCGTCTCTAGTATTTATCCTTGTACACAGACGCCTGGCTGTTCAGATGGCTGAGCCCTTTAACTGCCAGATTGTCCTTGTGCCGCCCACTCCCGGCTTGTGCATGCCCGGCTCCCGAGGCCTGTCAGAACTTGGAGTTCCCAGGCACTGCTCCCCCAGAAGCTCAGTTGGATCCTTTCACACACCATAGATATCCAGTCCCTCGGCATCTCCATCATTATCTGGACAGCCCAACGGTCCTTGCTTCTCCTGTGAATAGAAGTCAACAATTCTCCATCCACACCACCCTCCTCCGCCTGGCTAGACTTATTCTCACATTGAACAGTTTTTCTTCTGAAATTCATTCTCCCACATAAAAGATATTGCTCCCCACATGAGTTTTTGCTCATACACGGAATACACGGAACATTCTTTGTTTCAGTTTCAGTAGCATCCCTCCCCTCTGTATGTTGATGACTGGAGCAATGCCATTTTCTGTTCTTGCCCCGAATTGGAAAATTTAACCAACTTTCCCCTTCTCTTCCTCAACTTCTCTAACTCCATATCTTTTTTTTTTATTCGTTTGTGGGCCAGCATTTATTGTCCATCCCTAAGAGCATTTAAGAGTCAATCACATTGCTGTGGATCTGGAATGACATGTAGGCCAGGCTGGGTAAGGATGGCCGATTTCCTTCCCTAAAGGACATCATTGAACCAGATGGGTTTTTACGGCAGTGGTTATTTTATCAACAATGGTTTCACGGTCATCACTAGATTTTTAATTCCAGATTTTAATTAATTCAAATTTCACCATCTGCAGTGGCGGGATTTGAACTTGCGACCCCAGAGCATTACTCTGGGTCTCTGCTTTACTAGTCCAGTGACAATACCACTAGGCCACTACCTCCCCATATGGTGATAGGCTTTCAGCTGATGCTTATTAGACCATAGAATTTACAGTGCAGAAGGAGGCCATTCGGCCCATCGAGTCGACAGTGACCCAAGCCGGGAATCGAACCTGGGACCCTGGAGCTATGAAGCAATTGTGCTAACCACTATGCTACCGTGCTACCCATTATTATAATCCCACTGATCCCACAGCTACCTTGATTACTCTTGCTCACACCTTGCTTCTTGTAAGGACTTTGTTCCATTCTCCAGTTCCACCTTCACCATGGTTCGCAGGACCTGTGTTCCGTTTCCCCTACTTTTCTTCCCATTTTTCACCTCCCTCCACCTGCCACCCCTCCAGCCTCCTCTGTTTCTACCACCCCCACCAGATAGCACCATCAAATGCAACTGCCACTCCTCTCTCTTTTCGATATTCTGAAAGGACTGTTCTCTCTGTGAAATCCTGGTCCATTCTTCCATTGCCTCCAAAACCCATTCCCCTTCCCACCACACTTTCCCATCCAAATGCAAGAGATGCAACATTTACATTGTCATTTCCTCCAGTCTCACCTCCAGGCACCAATTGAGCCTTCCATTTGAAACAATGGGGGGAATGTCATAGCTCCCACATGCCGGCGAGATCTTCCCTTCCTATTAAAGACAATGGACTTTTGAACGGTTTCCCTCATCTTCTGGTCCCACCCCTGCCGGTCTGTCAAATTCTGCCCATGACATACTTGTACTTTTGTCTGGAGGGGGGGGGGGGGGGGGGGGGGGGGGGAATCTTCCGAATACTTGCCATCAACCTCCAAAATGTAATTTATCAGTCTCTGCTGCTCCTCCCTTACCTCCTTCTCAACCTGCACCTTATGCGAGATTATCTCTCCTCTGAACACCACTTTCAAAGCCTCCCCACGACCCCGACGGCAAGACCTCCCCATTTTTATTAAACTCCACATACTCATCAATCAGCCTCGCCACCTTCACTCGGAACCCCAAGTCGGCTAACAACCCGTCATCCAAACTCCACACCACACACCGCAACGGCCCCGTCTCCAATACCACATCCACCAGCAGTGGGGCATGATCAGAAATGATGATCGCCGAGTACTCTGCCCTCTTTACCCCCACCAACAAGCATCTCCCCAGGATGAAAAAATGGATCCGAGAGTATACGTTGTGTACCGGAGAAAGCATGGATTTAGAAACCTCCACTGGTTTACTCCCCCCATCACCTTCATAAACACCACCAACAGATTCCAACCCCCTGTTGGCATATTGAGGTGCGAATTTGGTCCCCATGTCTGTTCCGTGCGTCTGGAAGAAGAATTTGTTGTCGAAGGTGAAGACGTGATCCAGAATGAAGCGGATGAGTTGCAGAATTGTGTCTGGAGATTGGCAGTTGTCGGTGTTGAGTACTGAGGCTGTTGCAGCAATGCCGTCCTCATGGGGGATGCTGGTGTAGAGTGCCGAGACGTCCATTGTGACGAGGAATGTTCCTGGTTCAACTGGTCCATGGGTGCTGAGTTTCTGTCGGAAGTCCGTCGTGTCGCGACAGAAGCTGGGTGTACCTTGTACGATGGGTTTCAAGATGCCCTCGATGTAGCCAGAGAGGTTCTCACACAGGGTCCCATTTCCTGATACATAGAACATAGAACATAGAACATTACAGAGCAGTACAGGCCCTTCAGCCCTCGATGTTGCGCCGACCTGTGAAACCACTCTAAAACCCATCTACACTATTCCCTTATCGTCCATATGTCTATCCAATGACCATTTGAATGCCCTTAGTGTTGGCGAGTCCACTACTGTTGCAGGCAGGGCATTCCACGCCCTTACTACTCTCTGAGTAAAGAACCTATCTCTGACATCTGTCTTATATCTATCTCCCCTCAATTTAAAGCTATGTCCCCTCGTGCTAGACATCACCATCCGAGGAAAAATGCTCTCACTGTCCACCCTATCCAATCCTCTGATCATCTTGTATGCCTCAATTAAGTCACCTCTTAACCTTCTTCTCTCTAACGAAAACAGCCTCAAGTCCCTCAGCTTTTCCTCATAGGATCTTACCTCCATACCAGGCAACATTCTGGTAAATCCTTTCCAATGCTTCCACATCCTTCCTATAATGCGGCGACCAGAATTGCACGCAATACTCCAAATGCGGCCGCACCAGAGTTTTGTACAGCTGCAACATGACCTCATGGCTCCGAAACTCAATCCCTCTACCAATAAAAGCTAACACACCGTACGCCTTCTTAACAACCCTCTCAACCTGAGTGGCAACTTTCAGAGATCTATGTACATGGACACCGAGATCTCTCTGCTCATCCACACTGCCAAGAATCTTACCATTAGCCCAGTACTCTGTCTTCCTGTTATTCCTTCCAAAATGAATCATCTCACACTTTTCTGCATTAAACTCCATTTGCCACCTCTCAGCCCAGCGCTGCAGCTTATCTATGTCCCTCTGTAATTTGTAACATCCTTCCGCACTGTCCACAACTCCACCGACTTTAGTGTCATCTGCAAATTTACTCACCCATCCTTCTACGCCCTCCTCCAGGTCATTTATAAAAATGACAAACAGCAGTGGCCCCAAGACAGAACCTTGTGGTACACCACTAGTAACTGGACTCCAGTCTGAACACTTCCCATCAACCACCACCCTTTGTCTTCTTCCAGCTAGCCAATTTCTGATCCAAACTGCTAAATCACCCTGAATCCCATGCTTCCGTATTTTCTGCAGTAGCCTACCGTGGGGAACATAGAACATATAGAACATAGAACAATACAGCGCAGTACAGGCCCTTCGGCCCACGATGTTGCACCGAAACAAAAGCCATCTAACCTACACTATGCCATTATCATCCATATGTTTATCCAATAAACTTTTAAATGCCCTCAATGTTGGCGAGTTCACTACTGTAGCAGGTAGGGCATTCCACGGCCTCACTACTCTTTGCGTAAAGAACCTACCTCTGACCTCTGTCCTATATCTATTACCCCTCAGTTTAAAGTTATGTCCCCTCGTGCCAGCCATATCCATCCGCGGGAGAAGGCTCTCACTGTCCACCCTATCCAACCACCTGATCAAACGCTTTACAGAAATCCATATACACCACATCAACTGCTTTACCCTCATCCACCTGTTTGGTCACCTTCTCAAAGAACTCAATAAGGTTTGTGAGGCACGACCTACCCTTCACAAAACCGTGTTGACTATGTCTAATCAAATTATTCCTTTCCAGATGATTATACATCCTATCTCTTATAAACCTTTCCAAGATTTTTCCCACAACAGAAGTAAGGCTCACTGGTCTATAGTTACCGGGGTTGTCTCTACTCCCCTTCTTGAACAAGGGGACAACATTTGCTATCCTCCAGTCTTCTGGCACTATACCTGTAGACAAAGATGACTTAAAGATCAAAGCCAAAGGCTCCGCAATCTCTTCTCTAGCTTCCCAAAGAATCCTAGGATAAATCCCATCCGGCCCAGGGGACTTATCTATTTTCACACTTTCCAGAATTGTTACCACCTCCTCCTTATGAACCTCAAGCCCTTCTAGTCTAGTAGCCTGAATTTCAGTATTCTCCTCGACAACATTGTCTTTTTCCTGTGTGAATACTGACAAAAAATATTCATTTAGCACCTCTCCTATCTCCTCGGACTCCAAGCACAACTTCCCACTACTGTCCTTGACTGGCCCTACTCTTACCCTAGTCATTCTTTTATTCCTGACATATCTATAGAAAGCTTTAGGATTATCCTTGATCCTACCTGCCAAAGACTTCTCATGTCCCCTCCTGGCTCTTCTTAGCTCTCTCTTTAGGTCCTTCCTAGCTAACTTGTAACTCTCGAGCGCCCTAACTGAACCTTCATGTCTCATCTTTACATAAGCCTCCTTCTTCCTCTTGACAAGCGTTTTGACTGCCTGAGTAAACCACGGTTCCCTTGCTCGACCACTTCCTCCCTGCCTGACAGGTACATACTTATCAAGGACACGCAGTAGCTTGTTCCTTGAACAAGCTCCACATTTCCATTGTGCCCATCCCCTGCAGTTTTCCTCTCCATCCGATGCATCCTAAGTCTTGCCTCATCGCATCATAATTGCCTTTCCCCCAGATATAACTCTTGCCCTGCGGTATATACCTATCCCTTTCCATCACTAAAGTAAACATAATCGAATTGTGGTCACTATCACCAAAGTGCTCACCTACCTCCAAATCTAACACCTGTCCTGGTTCATTACCCAGTACCAAATCCAATACGGCCTCGCCTCTCGTTGGCCTATCTACATACTGTGTCAGGAAACCCTCCTGCACACATTGGACAAAAACGGACCCATCTAAAGTACTCGAACTATAGCGTTTCCAGTAAATATTTGGAAAGTTAAAATCCCCCGTAACAACTACCCTGTTGCCTTTGCTCCTATCCAGAATCATCTTTGCAATTCTCTCCTCTCCATCTCTGGAACTTTTCGGAGGCCTATAGAAAACCCCTAACAGGGTGACCTCTCCTTTCCTGTTTCTAACCTCAGCCCATACTACCTCAGTAGACGAGTCCTCATCAAACGTCCTGTCTGCCACCGTAATACTGTCCTTGACTAACAATGCCACCCCTCCCCCTCTTTTACCACCTTCCCTGAGCTTACTGAAATATCTAAACCCCGCCACCTGCAACAACCATTCCTGTCCCTGCTCTATCCATGTCTCCAAAATGGCCACAACATCGAAGTCCCAGGTACCAACCCATGCCGCAAGTTCACCCACGTTATTCCGGATACTCCTGGCATTGAAGAAGACACACTTTAAACCACCTTCCTGCCTGCCGGTACACGCCGATACGATAGGACAGCCTGGTGTGTTGGCCTTGCTCACACCTCAATATGCCAACGTTTTCAAGCACAAGTTTGAACAAGACCTCCTCACCGTACAGGACCTTCAACCGACATTATACACCAGATACATCGATGACATTTTTTTCCTTTGGACCCACGGCGAAGAATCACTGAAACGACTACACAATTACATCAATAAGTTCCATCCCACCATCAGACTCACCATGGACTACTCACCAGATTCGGTTGCATTCTTGGACACACTCATTTCCATCAAGGACGGTCACCTCAGCACTTCGCTTTACCGCAAGTCCACGGATAACCTCATGATGCTCCACTTCTCCAGCTTCCACCCTAAACACATGAAAGAAGCCATCCCCTATGGACAAGCTCTCCGTATAAACAGAATCTGCTCAGACACGGAGGAGCGTAACAGACATCTACAGACGCTGAAAGATGCCCTCGTACGAACGGGATATGGCGCTCGACTCATCGATCGACAGTTCCAACGCGCCACAGCGAAAAACCGCACCGATCTCCTCAGAAGACAAACACAGGACACAACCGACAGAATACCCTTCGTCGTCCAGTACTTCCCCGTAGCGGAGAAACTATTACATCTTCGCTCACTTCAACACGTCATCGATGAAGACGAACATCTTGCCAAGGTCATCCACACCCCCACTACTTGCCTTCAAACAATCGCGCAACCTCAAACGAACCATTTTTTGCAGCAAACTACTCAGTCTTCAGAACAGCGACCACGACACCACACAACCCTGCCATGGCAATCTCTGCAAGACCTGCCAGATCATCGACATGGATACCACTATTACACGTGAGAACACCACCCACCAGGTACGCGGTACATACTCGTGCGACTCGGCCAACGTTGTCTACCTCATACGCTGCAGGAAAGGATGTCCTGAAGCGTGGTACATTGGCGAGACCATGCAGACGCTGTGACAACGAATGAACGGACATTGCGCGACAATCACCAGGCAGGAATGTTCCCTTCCAGTCGGGGAACATTTCAGCAGTCATGGGCATTCAGCCTCTGCTCTTCGGGTAAGCGTTCTCCAAGGCGGCCTTCAGGACGTGCGACAACGCAGAATCGCCGAGCAGGAGCTTCTAGCCAAGTTCCGCACACATGAGTACGGCCTCAACCAGGACCTGCGATTCATGTCGCATTACATTCACCCCCCACCATCTGGCCTGCGAAATCCTACCAACTGTCCTGGCTTGAGACAATTCACACCTCTTTAACCTGCGATCATCTCTCTCTCCAGTTGCTCCAGCTGGACCTGTAAAGACTTAATTACCTGCAAAGACTCACATTCAAAGTACCGTATTGCATCATTGACTTTGTCTATACATATGTTTCGGGAACACACCGCTTCAATCACCTGAGGAAGGAGCAGTGCTCCGATAGCTAGTGATTCACAACAACCCTATTGGACTTTAACCTGGTGTTGTAAGACTTCTTACTGTGCCCACCCCAGTCCAACGCCGGCCACTCCACATCAGAGCTCCTTTATCGGGGCAAGCGACTCTCCCACAGATTTCTCAAGAGTGTCCATCATCTCCCTCCCTTGCTGCTCAAAATGTTTGGCAAATTGCCGCTGAAACTCCACTGCCATCACCTCAGCTAGCGTAATGGATGCAGCCCCACACCGCGAGCTTACTCCGCACCCTGGTCAACTTTGCCGGCGGACTAGCGCTTTATCCCTTTCTCCCAGTATTTCTTTGGCATTTTGACATCCTGTAGTGCCCACAACTCTATTAGGATAAGTTTACACACAAATTTCCCCTTGAAACAGGGTGAAAAGGGCCAGAAAACGAGGACTCTAGTGAGAGCCGCCGAATTGCGGCCTCCACCAACATGTCGCCAATGCAAGTCCCCTTCAGGGCCGTTTAATACGAGTGATCAACTTGCTACTACTCTGGCAGTGTGATTAATTCACCACTTACCCCACTCCATGTTTGTTTTTCCTACTGTTAGATAATGTCAGAAACTGTGAAGGAGCCAGGAATAAACAAATGTTGCCAGTCTGATAACCGCCTCACAAATCTCAAGAATCTGAGTGATGGACTTGAGAAATGCCAGAAGAGCCTCAATGACTATCTGGATTCCAAGCGAAATGCTTTCCCAAGATTTTTCTTCATTTCTGATGATGAATTACTGAGTATTCTGGGGAGCAGTGATCCTGAGGCTGTCCAGGAGCATATGATCAAGGTATTTGGGTTTCATGTTTCCTTCTCCTATCTATTCTCCTCGTGCACTACATGCCGAATTTACCTCTGAGACAGAAAGCTTGTGACAGCGTCTGACCGTGACTGTTATAAATAACTTACGTCTTCATTCACCTGAGGAAGGAGCAGTGCTCCGAAAGCTAGTGATTCCAAACAAACCTGTTGGACTTTAACCTGGTGTTGTAAGGCTTCGCACTGTGCTCACCCCAGTCCAACGCCGGCCACTCCACATCATGTAATAAATAAAAGGAAGACCGAGGGGCCACCTCAAAGAGGTCTTTAGAATGATATAAGGATTTGATAAGGTGACTGTCGAGAAGCTGTTTCCACGTGCAGGACAGACTCTCATTCGGGACAATAAATTGTAGAAGAAATGTTGTCCCCTGTAAAATAATTGGTGAGTTTGATAATTATTTTTGTGATAATTTATTAAAATCGGGTTCTGTGAGCTGTTTGGCAATTTAATGTTTCAGATGTTTGATAACATTGCATCACTGAGGTTCCAAGTGGGGAATGAGAATGAAACATTGGCAACAGCGATGATATCTGCTGAAGGGGAAGTGATGGAATTTCGACAGGCGACAACTGCGGAGGGTCGGGTTGAAGATTGGATGACCACAGTGCTGGCTGAAATGAGGAAAACAAACCGGCTCATTACAAAGGAGTCAATCTTTCGATACTGTGAAACCATGACCAGGTAAGCAACATGCAAGAACTGCTTTTTCATGTGATTTTAACTGTTTTGCTGTACAGACAAACAATGGGCCGCATTCTTCATTCCTGAGTTTAAATGTTGATGCCGGGGCAGGATTCGCGGAGTTCAATGAAAGCAAAACTGGCGCCGCACCTGGACCAATTCAACAACCATTAAGGGGCAGCACCGGCGCCATGGGGAACACGATCGATTCCAATGTGAAACGGTGCCGGATTGGCTGGGTTCGGGATTGACACTCAGGAGGCTGGCTAACTGCAGCCGCATATACACACATCACTCCCCACACACACCATCCCAGCCAACAAGATGGCAGCAAGGGGAGCAGCACCCCATTTCACTGCACTGAATTGGAGACCCTGCTAGGTGCTGTGGAGGAGAGGCGGGTGACCCGCTACCCCCGGGGTGGCAAGGAGGCTGACAACCGCCACCGCTCGCCGTGCCTGGACGCAGGTGGCAGAGGTTGGGCGCACCGTGGGCAACACCGTCAGGACCAGCCAGCAGGTGCCGTAAAGAAACACATGACCTCAGGGCAGCCAGGGGTGAATAGGCAGCACTGTGCCCCTGGCACCTATCCCCCTCCCACGTACCTGTAACTCCACTCCGCCCCACCCAGAGGGCAGCCATACCCCCACCTTGCACCACCGGCCACCATGGCCAGCTGCCCTGGAGCCTCCCAGCCCCTGGACTGCCTGCATCGGACTGGGACTGTCTAACACTCTGCGTTTTCTGTTCCCCCCCCCACCCCAGGAGAAGGTCGCTCATAATCGCCGTGAGAGTGAGAAGAGTGGAGGGGACCGCTGAAGCTGCGGCCCCCTCACTGCAGCAGAGCAGAGGGCACTGGATGGTGGGGGATGGGCTTAGAGAGAGGGTAGTCGCTGAGGCAGAGCTCGGCACCGGGTGAGGAAGTGAGACCCCATCTGCGTCGCAGTTCCCCACGGTATGTGTGTCACCCCCCCCCCCACCACACCCCCTACAACTTCCCCCACACCCCTCCTCCACCATCACCATCCCCTCCTCCACATCCCCCTCCCCACACACCCTCCCCCCACAAACACCCTCCCCCCACAACCCCCCCTCCCCACCCCCTCCCCCCAAACCCCCTCCCCCACAACCCTCGTCCACCACCACCATCCCCTCCCCCAAATCCCCTCTCCCCCACAACCCCCTCCCCCACAACCCCCTCCTCCCCCTCCCCCTCCCCCCCTCCCCCTCCCCCACCCCCAACCCCCTCTCCCACACACACCCTCCCCCACACCCTCTCCCATACCCCCCTCCCCCAAGGAGCAGGAGCGTCTGCGGTGGGGGCCTTGGGACAAATGTTTTGACCATGGGTCAAGGTGTCCTCGGTCTGGGGCATTCTGTGCAGGCCCAGGAACAGGACAGGGCTGCCGTCTCACAGACAGCCACGTACCAGAGCCACCTGGTCCTTACAGCGGTGCTCCAGAACCTGCCCCGGTCACAGCCGGCCATGGCTGAGCCCATCGGCTGCATTGCCCAGGCGTTCGCTGACGTGGCTCAGTCCCAGAGGGAGACGGCGCAGTCCCAGGGGGAGACGGCGCAGTTCCAGGGGGAGACGGCGCAGTCCCAGGGGGAGACGGCGCAGTCCCAGGGGGAGACGGCGCAGTCCCAGGGGGAGACGGCGCAGTCCCAGGGGGAGACGGCGCAGTCCCAGGGGGAGACGGCGCAGTCCCAGGGGGGGACGGCGCAGTCCCAGGGGGAGACGGCGAGGTCCCAGGGGGAGACGGCGCTGTCCCAGGGGGAGACGGCGCAGTCCCAGGGGGAGACGGCGCAGTCCCAGGGGGAGACGGCGCAGTCCCAGGGGGAGACGGCGCAGTCCCAGGGGGAGACGGCGCAGTCCCAGGGGGAGACGCCTCAGTCCCAGGGGGAGACGGCGCAGTCCCAGGGGGAGACGGCGCAGTCCCAGAGGGAGACGGCGCAGTCCCAGAGGGAGACGGCGCAGCCCCAGGGGGAGACGGCGCAGTCCCAGGGGGAGACGGCGCAGTCCCAGGGGGAGACGGCGCAGTCCCAGGGGGAGACGGCGCAGTCCCAGGGGGAGACGGCGCAGTCCCAAGGGGAGGTGGCGCAGTCCCAGGGGGAGACGGCGCAGTCCCAGGGGGAGACGGCGCAGCCCCAGGGGGAGACGGCGCAGTCCCAGGGGGAGACGGCGCAGTCCCAGGGGGAGACGGCGCAGTCCCAGGGGGAGACGGCGCAGTCCCAGGGGGAGACGCCGCAGTCCCAGGGGGAGACGGCGCAGTCCCAGGGGAAGACGGCGCAGTCCCAGGGGGAGGCGGCGCAGTCCCAGGGGGAGGCGGCGCAGTCCCAGAGGGAGACGGCGCAGTCCCAGGGGGAGACGGCGCAGTCCCAGGGGGTGACGGCGCAGTCCCAGAGGGAGACGGCGCAGTCCCAGGGGGAGACGGCGCAGTCCCAGGGGGAGACGGCGCAGTCCCAGGGGGAGACGGCGCAGTCCCAGGGGGAGACGGCGCAGTCCCAGAGGGAGACGGCGCAGTCACAACGTGATGTGCCGCAGTCCCAGGGGGAGACGCCGCAGTCCCAGGGGGAGACGGCGCAGTCCCAGGGGGAGACGGCGCAGTCCCAGGGGGAGACGGCGCAGTCCCAGGGGGAGACGGCGCAGTCCCAGGGGGAGACGGCGCAGTCCCAGGGGGAGACGGCGCAGTCCCAGGGGGAGGTGGCGCAGTCCCAGGGGGAGACGGCGCAGTCCCAGGGGGAGACGGCGCAGTCCCAGGGGGAGACGGCGCAGTCCCAGGGGGAGACGGCGCAGTCCCAGGGGGAGACGGCGCAGTCCCAGGGGGAGACGGCGCAGTCCCAGGGGGAGACGGCGCAGTCCCAGGGGGAGACGGCGCAGTCCCAGGGGGAGACGGCGCAGTCCCAGGGGGAGACGGCGCAGTCCCAGGGGGAGACGGCGCAGTCCCAGGGGGAGACGGCGCAGTCCCAGGGGGAGACGGCGCAGTCCCAGGGGGAGACGGCGCAGTCCCAGGGGGAGACGGCGCAGTCCCAGGGGGAGACGGCGCAGTCCCAGGGGGAGACGCCTCAGTCCCAGGGGGAGACGGCGCAGTCCCAGGGGGAGACGGCGCAGTCCCAGGGGGAGACGGCGCAGTCCCAGGGGGAGACGGCGCAGTCCCAGGGGGAGACGGCGCAGTCCCAGGGGGAGACGGCGCAGTCCCAGGGGGAGACGGCGCAGTCCCAGGGGGAGACGGCGCAGTCCCAGAGGGAGACGGCGCAGTCCCAGAGGGAGACGGCGCAGTCCCAGGGGGAGAGGGCGCAGTCCCAGGGGGAGAGGGCGCAGTCCCAGGGGGAGACGGCGCAGTCCCAGGGGGAGACGGCGCAGTCCCAGGGGGAGACGGCGCAGTCCCAGGGGGAGACGGCGCAGTCCCAGGGGGAGACGGCGCAGTCCCAGGGGGAGACGGCGCAGTCCCAGGGGGAGACGGCGCAGTCCCAGGGGGAGACGGCTCAGTCCCAGGGGGAGACGGCGCAGTCCCAGGGGGAGACGGCGCAGTCCCAGGGGGAGACGGCGCAGTCCCAGGGGGAGACGGCGCAGTCCCAGGGGGAGACGGCGCAGTCCCAGGGGGAGACGGCGCAGCAGTCCCAGGGGGAGACGGCGCAGTCCCAGGGGGAGACGGCGCAGTCCCAGAGGGAGGTGGCGCAGTCCCAGAGGGAGGCGGCGCAGTCCCAGGGGGAGGCGGCGCAGTCCCAGGGGGAGACGGCGCAGTCCCAGGGGGAGACGGCGCAGTCCCAGGGGGAGACGGCGCAGTCCCAGGGGGAGACGGCGCAGTCCCAGGGGGAGACGGCGCAGTCCCAGGGGGAGACGGCGCAGTCCCAGGGGGAGACGGCGCAGTCCCAGGGGGAGACGGCGCAGTCCCAGGGGGAGACGCCTCAGTCCCAGGGGGAGACGGCTCAGTCCCAGGGGGAGACGGCGCAGTCCCAGGGGGAGACGGCGCAGTCCCAGGGGGAGACGGCGCAGTCACAGGGGGAGACGGCGCAGTCCCAGGGGGAGACGGCGCAGTCCCAGGGGGAGACGGCGCAGTCCCAGGGGGAGACGGCGCAGTCCCAGAGGGAGACGGCGCAGTCCCAGAGGGAGACGGCGCAGTCACAACGTGATGTGCCGCAGTCCCAGGGGGAGACGCCGCAGTCCCAGGGGGAGACGGCGCAGTCCCAGGGGGAGACGCCGCAGTCCCAGGGGGAGACGGCGCAGTCCCAGGGGGAGACGGCGCAGTCCCAGGGGGAGACGCCGCAGTCCCAGGGGGAGACGCCGCAGTCCCAGGGGGAGACGCCGCAGTCCCAGGGGGAGACGCCGCAGTCCCAGGGGGAGACGCCTCAGTCCCAGGGGGAGACGCCGCAGTCCCAGGGGGAGACGGCGCAGTCCCAGGGGGAGACGGCGCAGTCCCAGGGGGAGACGGCGCAGTCCCAGGGGGAGACGGCGCAGCCCCAGGGAAGGACGCCTCAGTCCCAGGGGGAGACGCCTCAGTCCCAGGGGGAGACGGCGCAGTCCCAGGGGGAGACGGCGAAGTCCCAGGGGGAGACGCCTCAGTCCCAGGGGGAGACGCCTCAGTCCCAGGGGGAGACGGCGCAGTCCCAGGGGGAGACGGCGCAGTCCCAGGGGGAGACGGCGCAGTCCCAGGGGGAGACGGCGCAGTCCCAGGGGGAGACGGCGCAGTCCCAGGGGGAGACGGCGCAGTCCCAGGGGGAGACGGCGCAGTCCCAGAGGGAGACGGCGCAGTCCCAGGGGGAGACGGCGCAGTCCCAGGGGGAGACGCCGCAGTCCCAGGGGGAGACGCCGCAGTCCCAGGGGGAGACGCCGCAGTCCCAGGGGGAGACGGCGCAGTCCCAGGGGCAGACGGCGCAGTCCCAGGGGGAGACGGCGCAGCCCCAGGGGGAGACGCCTCAGTCCCAGGGGGAGACGCCTCAGTCCCAGGGGGAGACGGCGCAGTCCCAGGGGGAGACGGCGCAGTCCCAGGGGGAGACGCCTCAGTCCCAGGGGGAGGTGGCGCAGTCCCAGGGGGAGACGGCGCAGTCCCAGGGGGAGACGGCGCAGTCCCAGGGGGAGACGGCGCAGTCCCAGGGGGAGACGGCGCAGTCCCAGGGGGAGACGCCTCAGTCCCAGGGGGAGACGGCGCAGTCCCAGGGGGAGACGGCGCAGTCCCAGGGGGAGACGGCGCAGTCCCAGGTGGAGACGGCGCAGTCACAACGTGATGTGGCGCAGTCCCAGAGGGAGAGTGCGCAGTCACAGAGGGAGAGTGCGCAGTCACAGCATGATGTGACACATACCCAGAATGTGGTATTCAAGCGCTCCGTATACACAGGATGTGCTCAGACGAGGAGGAGCGTAACAGACATCTACAGACGTTGAAAGATGCCCTCGTACGAACAGGATATGGCGCTCGACTCATCGATCGACAGTTCCAACGCGCCACAGCAAAAAACCGGACCGACCTCCTCAGAAGACAAACATGGGACACAACCGACAGAATACCCTTCGTCGTCCAGTACTTCCCCGGAGCGGAGAAACTACGTCATCTTCTTCACAGCCTTCAACACGTCATTGATGACGATGAACATCTTGCCAAGGTCATCCCCACACCCCCACTACTTAGTCAGGGGCACAGATAGGAGATTTTGTGGGAGCGTGAGAGACTCACGTTTGGTATGTTGCCTCCCAGGTGCAAGGGTACGTGATGTCTCGGATCGTGTTTTCCGGGTCCTTAGGGGGGAGGGGGAGCAGCCCCAAGTCGTGGTCCACATTGGCACTAACGACATAGGTAGGAAAGGGGACAAGGATGTCAGGCAGGCTTTCAGGGAGCTAGGATGGAAGCTCAGAACTAGAACAAACAGAGTTGTTATCTCTGGGTTGTTGCCCGTGCCACGTGATAGTGAGATGAGGAATAGGGAGAGAGGGCAATTAAACACGTGGCTACAGGGATGGTGCAGGCGGGAGGGATTCAGATTTCTGGATAACTGGGGCGCTTTCTGGGGAAGGTGGGACCTCTACAGACAGGATGGTCTACATCTGAACCTGCGGGGCACAAATATCCTGGGGGGGAGATTTGTTAGTGCTCTTTGGGGGGGTTTAAACTAATGCAGCCGGGGCATGGGAACCTGGATTGTAGTTTTAGGGTAAGGGAGAATGAGAGTATAGAGGTCAGGAGCTCAGATTTGACGTCGGAGGAGGGGGCCAGTGTTCAGGTAGGTGGTTTGAAGTGTGTCTACTTCAATGCCAGGAGTATACGAAATAAGGTAGGGGAACTGGCAGCATGGGTTGGTACCTGGGACTTCGATGTTGTGGCCATTTCGGAGACGTGGATAGAGCAGGGACAGGAATGGGTGTTGCAGGTTCCGGGGTTTAGGTGTTTTAGTAAGCTCAGGGAAGGAGGCAAAAGAGGGGGAGGTGTGGCGCTGCTAGTCAAGAGCAGTATTACGGTGGCGGAGAGGATGCTAGATGGGGACTCATCTTCCGAGGTAGTATGGGCTGAGGTTAGAAACAGGAAAGGAGAGGTCACCCTGTTGGGAGTTTTCTATAGGCCTCCAAATAGTTCTAGGGATGTAGAGGAAAGGATGGCGAAGATGATCCTGGATATGAGCGAAAGTAACAGGGTAGTTATTATGGGAGACTTTAACTTTCCAAATATTGACTGGAAAAGATATAGTTCGAGTACATTAGATGGGTCGTTTTTTGTTCAGTGTGTGCAGGAGGGTTTCCTGACACAGTTTGTTGACAGGCCAACAAGAGGTGAGGCCACATTGGATTTGGTTTTGGGTAATGAACCAGGCCAGGTGTTGGATTTGGAGGTAGGTGAGCACTTTGGGGACAGTGACCACAATTCGGTGACGTTTACGTTAAGGATGGAAAGGGATAAGTATACACCGCAGGGCAAGAGTTATAGCTGGGGGAAGGGAAATTATGATGCCATTAGACGTGACTTGGGGGGGATAAGGTGGAGAAGTAGGCTGCAAGTTTTGGACACACTGGATAAGTGGAGCTTGTTCAAGGATCAGCTATTGCGTGTTCTTGATAAGTATGTACCGGTCAGGCAGGGAGGAAGGTGCCGAGCGAGGGAACCGTGGTTTACCAAAGAAGTGGAATCTCTTGTTAAGAGGAAGAAGGAGGCCTATGTGAAGATGAGGTGTGAAGTTTCAGTTGGGGCGATGGATAGTTACAAGGTAGCGAGGAAGGATCTAAAGAGAGAGCTAAGACGAGCAAGGAGGGGACATGAGAAGTATTTGGCAGGAAGGATCAAGGAAAACCCAAAAGCTTTCTATAGGTATGTCAGGAATAAGCGAATGACTAGGGACAGAGTAGGACCAGTCAAGGACAGGGATGGGAAGTTGTGTGTAGAGTCTGAAGAGATAGGCGAGATACTAAATGAATATTTTTCGTCAGTATTCACTCAGGAAAAAGATAATGTTGTGGAGGAGAATGCTGAGCTCCAGGTAAATAGATTAGATGGCATTGAGGTAAGTAGGGAAGAGGTGTTGGCAATTCTGGACAGGCTGAAAATAGATAAGTCCCCGGGGCCTGATGGGATTTATCCTAGGATTCTCTGGGAGGCCAGGGAAGAGATTGCTGGACCATTGGCTTTGATTTTTATGTCATCATTGGATACAGGAATAGTGCCAGAGGACTGGAGGATAGCAAATGTGGTCCCTTTGTTCAAAAAGGGGAGCAGAGACAACCCCGGCAACTATAGACCGGTGAGCCTCACGTCTGTAGTGGGTAAAGTCTTGGAGGGCATTATAAGAGACAAGATTTATAATCATCTAGATAGGAATAATATGATCAGGGATAGTCAGCATGGCTTTGTGAAGGGTAGGTCATGCCTCACAAACCTTATCGAGTTCTTTGAGAAGGTGACTGAACAGGTAGACGAGGGTAGAGCAGTTGATGTGGTGTATATGGATTTCAGCAAAGCGTTTGATAAGGTTCCCCACGGTAGGCTATTGCAGAAAATACGGAGGCTGGGGATTGAGGGTGATTTAGAGATGTGGATCAGAAATTGGCTAGCTGAAAGAAGACAGAGGGTGGTGGTTGATGGGAAATGTTCAGAATGGAGTTCTGTCACAAGTGGAGTACCACAAGGATCTGTTCTGGGGCCGTTGCTGTTTGTCATTTTTATCAATGACCTAGAGGAAGGCGCAGAAGGGTGGGTGAGTAAATTTGCAGACGATACTAAAGTCGGTGGTGTTGTCGATAGTGTGGAAGGATGTAGCAAGTTACAGAGGGATATAGATAAGCTGCAGAGCTGGGCTGAGAGGTGGCAAATGGAGTTTAATGTAGAGAAGTGTGAGGTGATTCACTTTGGAAGGAATAACAGGAATGCGGAATATTTGGCTAATGGAAAAGTTCTTGAAAGTGTGGATGAGCAGAGGGATCTAGGTGTCCATGTACATAGATCCCTGAAAGTTGCCACCCAGGTTGATAGGGTGGTGAAGAAGGCCTATGGAGTGTTGGCCTTTATTGGTAGAGGGATTGAGTTCCGGAGTCAGGAGGTCATGTTGCAGCTGTACAGAACTCTGGTCCGGCCGCATTTGGAGTATTGCGTACAGTTCTGGTCACCGCATTATAGGAAGGACGTGGAGGCTTTGGAGCGGGTGCAGAGGAGATTTACCAGGATGTTGCCTGGTATGGAGGGAAAATCTTATGAGGAAAGGCTGATGGACTTGAGGTTGTTTTCGTTAGAGAGAAGAAGGTTAAGAGGAGACTTAATAGAGGCATACAAAATGATCAGAGGGTTAGATAGGGTGGACAGTGAGAGCCTTCTCCCGCGGATGGAAATGGCGAGCACGAGGGGACATAGCCTTAAACTGAGGGGTAATAGATATAGGACAGAGGTCAGGGGTAGGTTCTTTACGCAAAGAGTAGTGAAGCCGTGGAATGCCCTACCTGCTACAGTAGTGAACTCGCCAACATTAAGGGCATTTAAAAGTTTATTGGATAAACATATGGATGATAATGGTATAGTGTAGGTTAGATGGCTTTTGTTTCGGTGCAACATCGTGGGCCGAAGGGCCTGTACTGCGCTGTATTGTTCTATGTTCTATGTTCTACTACTTGCCTTCAAACAACCGCGCAACCTCAAACGAACCATTGCTTGCAGCAAACTACCCAGTCTTCAGAACAGTGACCACGACACCACAACCCTGTCATGGCAATCTCTGCAAGACGTGCCAGATCATCGACATGGATACCACTATTACACGTGAGAACACCACCCACCAGGTACGCGGTACATACTCGTGCGACTCGGCCAACGTTGTCTACCTCATACGCTGCAGGAAAGGATGCCCCGAAGCGTGGTACATTGGCGAGACCATGCAGACGCTGCGACAACGAATGAACGGACATCGCGCAACAATCACCAGGCAGGAATGTTCCCTTCCAGTCGGGGAACACTTCAGCAGTCAAGGGCATTCAGCCTCTGATCTCCGGGTAAGCATTCTCCAAGGCGGCCTTCAGGACCCGCGACAACGCAGAATCGCCGAGCAGAAACTTATAGCCAAGTTCCGCACACATGAGTGCGGCCTCAACCGGGACCTGGGATTCATGTCACATTACATTCATCCCCCACCATCTGGCCTGCGAAATCCTACCAACTGTCCTGGCTTGGTACAATTCACACCTCTTTAACCTGGGGTTACCCCATCTCTGGATCTGTAAAGATTTAATCACCTGCTAATGCTCGCATTCCAAGCATTGTCTGGCATCTTTGAATTTGTCTATATATGTGTTTCTGGAACAGACCTCTGCATTCACCTGAGGAAGGAGCAGCGCTCCGAAAGCTAGTGATTCGAAACAAACCTGTTGGACTTTAACCTGGTGTTGTAAGACTTCGTACTGTACATACCCAGAAGATAGTGGCACAGTCGCAGGGTGATGTGGCGCAGTGCCAGAGGGAGATGGAGCACTCCCTGTGCTCCATGGCCGCGAGAATGGAGACTCTGGTCGAGACGAGATTGGGCCTCCAGGACTGGCAGTGCCAGGTGGCAGTGGGGCCTCAGGGGATAGCTCCGCTTGCACCCCGTCCCATGGATTAACCCGGGGGGCATCCGGCACCCTGAGGGAGAAGGGGATGATGGGCCCGTGCCAGTGACTCATGCAGGGGAGGTGCCGGAACACCGCAGCGCCCCGGACTCCCTGGTGTCCCTGGTGCATCACATGGGCAGCGGTAAGAACAGGGCGGCACCAAGCCACCTGGACACCCGAGCAGCAGCGGGGCCCATCCAGGGTGGTCGCCACAGAAGACGGCTGCCAAAGGGGACCCAGATCGCAAGGCGGGAATCACAGCAGGCAGCCTCCACTCCTGCTGTACCACCTGGGGATCCAGCGTTAGATGTAGTGTTAGGGCCCGTAAGGTCAGAAAGGTAGACACCAGTTAAGTTGGCACGGGTGCAGCACATAGGCTAGCGATAGGGGCGAGGGCACGAACCTGTATGTTGACAGAGAGGCACAAAAAACACCTGTTCACAGTTTCAACCTGCCTCAGTGCTCTGTCAGAAGGATGCTGGGGGAGGGGGGGCTGGGGGAGGGGGGATGGGGTGCTGGGGAGGGGGGTGCTGGGGGAGGGGGGGGCTGGGGAGGGGGAATGGGTGCTGGGGAGTGGGGTGCTGGGGGAGGGGGTGCTGGGAAGGGGGGTGCTGGGGAAGGGGGATGCTGGGGGAGGGGGGTGCGGTAGGGGGATGGGTGAGGGGATTGAGGAGGGGGTTGGGGAGGGGGAGATGGGGAAGAGGGTGCTAGTAGAGATGGGTGCTGGGGGAGGGGGGTGCTGGGGGAGGGTGGGTGTTGGGGGAGGGGGGTGCTGGGGAGGGTGGGTGCTGGGAGAGGGGGACTAGGGGAGGGGGTGCTGGGGGAGGGTGGGTGTTGGGGGAGGGGGTGCTGGGAGGGTGGGTGCTGGGAGAGGGGGACTAGAGGAGGGGGTGCTGGGGAGGGTGGTTGCTGGGGGAGGAGGGTGCTGGGGGAGGAGGGTGCTGGGGGAGGAGGGTGCTGGGGGAGTAGAGTGCTGGGGGAGTGGGGTGCTGGGGGAAGGGGGTGCTGGGAGAGGGGGGGCTAGGGGGAGGGGGTGCTGGGGGAGGGTGGGTGTTTGGGGAGTGCAGTGTTGGGGAGGGGGTGCTGGGGGGGGCTGATGGGGAAGGAGGGGTGCTGGGGGAGGGTGGACCTGGGACCCCAATTCAGCCAGCGCTGACCGCTCCAGTGCCCCCCCGTTCATCCCCACCAGATCTTTCTCCCCCCCCCCCCCCCCCCCGGCCATCCGAAACCTCTACCACCACGAGGGTTTGGTGGGACCGTGTGATGGTCTGGCCAACTCGCATGCAGGGGTCACCCAGGTGGATGGTGGAAAGTGCTGTCGTGGGCAGGAGTCAGACATTGTCAAACAGTGCGGGGCACCAGAGCTCATCGCAGAGTGGGTGGTCATTGCCCCCCACCCCAATGACCAGCCCCGCTGTTACTGCCAACCCAGGGCTTGCTCTCTCTGCCTCATCAGCCACGCTTCCCAATTTATAAAAACACAAGTGAACTTTGCCATCGGGAGTTCCCCTGGCGAAGGATCGCAGAGGTCCCAGGTTCGATTCCGGCTTGGGTCACTGTCTGTGCGGAGTCTGCACGTTCTCCCCGTGTGCGCGTGGGTTTCCTCCGGGTGCTCCGGGTTCCTCCCACAGTCCAAAGATGTGCAGGTTAGGTGGATTGGCCATGATAAATTGCCCTTAGTGTCCAAAATTGGTGTTGGGTGGGGTTACTGGGTTATGGGGATAGGGTGGGGCGGGGGGTGGGCTTGGGTAGGGTGCTCTTTCCAAGAGCCGGTGCCGACTCGATGGGCCGAATGGCCTCCTTATGCACTGTAAATGCTGTGAATACCGCATCGGGCCTGCTAATGATATGCGAACGGCGTTTACTGCACGTGCAGAGTAGGACGTGTTGATGCTGCTGAGGGGGCACCGGGGAATTGAGATTTGGCATCAACCCGGAGCCGGTCTCGATTTTGGCATCAAGACCGATTCTCCAACCAATGACTTTTCCCGATTTTGGCGTTGACTGCTGGAGAATCCCGACTAATGTTCTTGGTTGAATGGGACTCGGGAAGAATGACGACGATTCTCCACTTGCTGCCGCTGTAATTTGGATTCCCGATCGGGCAGAGAATCCCGCGCGAGTCCACAAACGGGATTGGCACCAGACCAGCCCTGAGTCTCCAGTCTCGCCCTGCCACCCATAACGGGCTTCCCACCCTGTGCCAGCTGTAACATGCATACAGTTCACCTGAATGCGATTAATGGACAAGAAATCCGAATCTCCAACCCCCCATCATGCTCCAACCCCCCCCCAAGCGGGACTTCCACCTGGCCGACATTGGTGCAAGTCATGACAAGCGCTGTCTTCGCGCGTTAGACCCTGAGGGGAGTCAAGGAGGTAAGTTAATTTCCCATGTGCCCCTCTGCTGCTGCCAGGCTACAGAGGGGGGGGTCCCCCAACAGTCCTGGGGTTGGGCGGTTTTGGGCTGGGGGTAAGGGGTTGATCTCGAGATCCTCTCACGGGATGGGGGTCCCATGTCTGGACTGTCCTTCCAGCCCTGGGAAACCCAAAGATCACTCTTGGCATGGTGACCTCAGGCAACCCTCTGGTCACGATCATCATCCTTGTCTGCGAACTGTTTATTTATTTAAAAAAAAAAAAAAATTTAAAATAAAATTTAGAGTACCCAATTAATTTTTTCCAATTAATGGGCAATTTCGTGTGGCCAATCCACCCACCCTGCACATCTTTGGGTTGTGGGAGTGAAACCCACGCAGACACAGGGAGAATGTGCAAACTCCACACAGACAGTGACCCAGAGCCGGGGTCGAACCCGGGACCTCGGCGCCGTGAGGCAGCAGTGCTAACCACTGCGCCGCCGTGCTGCCCCGCGTCTGCGAACTGTTTAAACGTTGAAGTGGCCGTCTCAGTTCATTGAAGATTCAAACCAGGAAGCCTCGAGGGAGGCGGTGGCGAAGTGGTATTGTCGCTGGACGAGTAATCCAGAGACCCAGAGTAACGCTCTGGGGGCCCAGGTTCAAATCCCACCCGGCAGGTGGTGGAATTTAAACTCAATAAAAATTTGGAATTAAAAGGCTAATGATGACATGAAACCATTGTCGATTGTCGTAAAAGCCCATCTGGTTCACAAATGTCCTTTAGGGAAGGAAATCTGCCAGCTTACCTGGTCTGGCCTAAATGTGACTCCAGCCCACAGCAATGTGGTGACTCTTAACTGCCCCTCAAGGGCAATTAAGGATGGGCAATAAATGCTGGCATGAAGAAATAAAAACAAAAGGACTTTCCCTTTCCTCACAGCTGCTCCGTCAGTCCAATGATTTTAACATTGCTGCTTTTTGACGTGCCTTTTTGAATATTTCCTTTGAAATATTCTGAGCTCCCCTTTGAAATGCTTTGCATTCATTCAATTTCACAACACAGTACCGTTAACTAGCCTTTGATTGACAGCTTAATGATTTAAACACAGCAGGCAGCACTTAGCACCAGCAGGACACAGTCCCGATTCTCCGCTGGCAGGAGCATAGATTCCGCGATGGAGAATCCCGGCTTGTAGGTTTCAATAAGATTGCCTCTCTTCTTCAAAATTCCACTCGGCACAGGCCCACAATTTCCAGCCTTTCCTCATAAGACAACTCCTTGATCCCAAGAATCAGCTGAATAAACCTTCACCACACTATATCCTTTCTTAAAAAGGAGACCAAAACTGTATACAGTGGTCCAGATGTGGTCTTACCAAAGCCCAGCACAACTGCAACAAAACATCTCCACTTTTATATTCCATTCCCCTTATTCCATTCCCCTTGCAATAAACACCAGTATTTCATTTGCCTTTCTAACCACTCACTGTATCTACAGGATACAAAATAAAGGGCAGGGGTTACTGACCCCCTTGCCGCAGTGGAAGAGGCCCGCCAGCGAGATCTACCAATCCCAGCATTGCCAACAGGGTTTCCCGCTTCGGACCGGAATTTCCCGCTGGCGTGTACAGCCGGTAAATCCCGCCCAAAGAATCTTTTTATAAGAATCTTTATTAGTGTCACAAGTAAGGTTTACAATAACACTACAATGAAGTTACTGTGAAAATCCCCATGTGCTCTGCTTCTCCACATCTGTGTGCTGTCGTTCTTGACATAAGATGATTTTTGAATTTTGTCTTCTGCGTTTCAGCCTTGCTGCCTGAATGCCGTGCAGCATTCTGTTTCAGACAGTACCCCACTGCCTCTGCCTGGCTGCTTGATATTTCTATAAGGCACAACGGACAACAGCAGACTGCCAATGAATTTTACTCCAACCTGTTTTGTTATTCCCATTCCTACCTCTTCCTTCCTCCCTCAGAATAACTCCGAGATTGCAGTTGAATTGTTGATTTTATTATTTTCAGAACAGATTCTTGCTGCCTGACCATTGAGGTTGACCAACTCCTTTGGTGAGTAATATACTTTCCCTTTGACCCTCCAGGAATGACTGGATGTTGGCGTACGAAGGCATGGTTGTCCTTGCTGCTACCCAAGTCTGGTGGACTTGGGAAGTTGAAGATGTTTTTCAAAGGGTTAAGAAAGGAGATAAGCAAGCCATGAAGAATAATGCCAAGAAGATGCATCAACAGATTGATGACCTGGTCACCCGCATCACAAAACCACTCAGCAGGAATGATCGTAAAAAGTATAACACAGTGCTTATAATTGATGTACATGCCAGAGACATTGTGGACACATTCGTCAGAGACAGGTGATCGCAGGTTGAGCCGAGATGAAATCCCAATTATTACATATTCTTCTATTGAAGATGAAGGGTTGAGTTTCCGTTCCCGTACTGCTGGCAGAGCAGATTCTTCCTTTTCATTTTTCAGTACTTTAGTCCTCCCACACATATTGGAGCAAGATCACTGTGTGGAACCCCTGCTAGAACACACATTGAATCAGTGAAAATAGGAATAGGAGCTGCTGTTCTTTCCCCTTCCCGCCCCACCATACTCCACAGACAGTAGCTCAGTGTACTCACTCAGCAGACAAACTCCACAGTGTACTCACTCAGCCGACACACTCCACAGTGTACTCACTCAGGCAGACAAACTCCACAGACAGTAGCTCAGTGTACTCACTCAGGCAGACAAACTCCACAGACAGTAGCTCAGTGTACTCACTCAGGCAGACAAACTCCACAGTGTAGTCACTCAGGCAGACACACTCCACAGACAGTATCTCAGTGTACTCACATCGACTGCCCATGGAACTCTACCCCCAACACCAATCGGTGTCCAAGGACAGGAGAAAGACTGAGGAAAAAAACAAACTTGCAATTAAAACTGTTGTTTTCATTTTCCACTTGATTGCTGGTTCTTCGAATTGTACATTAACAGTTAATGTTCACTTTTAATATTAATTAGTATAATGGATGCCCGAGAGTTTGAATGGGAGAGTCAACTTCGCTTCTACTGGGAACGGGCGGTGGATGACCTGAGGGTCCATCAGTGTACAGGCACCTTTGACTACGGGTACGAATACATGGGTTTGAATGGTCGCCTGGTGATCACCCCTCTCACAGACCGTATATATCTGACACTGACACAGGTACCACATCTAAACAATCAAATCAACTTAACAAAGCCATGAAAATATCAAAGGGTAAATATTGTTGAGTGTCAGTTGTTGATCTCAGCGGGCTCTCCTTCTTTTCCCTCAGGCGTTGTCCATGTACCTTGGTGGAGCTCCAGCAGGACCAGCTGGAACAGGCAAAACAGAGACAACGAAAGACTTGGCCAAGGCACTTGGATTGCTTTGTGTTGTAACAAATTGTGGGGAAGGCATGGATTTCAAAGTAAGGATTAATAATTGTCCTTTATTAGGTTTCAGATTTGATAAAGAACCTCAGTAATTAACTGAGGGCTGAGTGGAGATTTGATAGACATGTTCAATATCATGAGAGTTTTGGACAGAGTCGAGAGAGAGAAACTGTTCCCGCTCAGAAAAGGATCAAAAATGAGAGGGGATGGGTCCAAAGTAATTGGAAAAGAAGTAAAGGTGACGCATTGAGTGGTTAATATCTGGAATGCTCTGCCTGAGAGCGTGGCGGAGGCAGGTTCAATCGAAGCATTCCAAAAGGAGTTGGACTGTGATCTGTAAAGGAAGAATGTGCAGAGTTATGGGGAGAATGTCACAGAGAATCTTGCTCATTGGATAATTGGAGCGCATTCTGGGGAAGGTGGGACCTGTACAAGCAGGACGGGTTGCATCTGAACCAGAGGGGCACCAATATCCTGGGAGGGAGGTTTGCTAGTACTCTTCGGGAGGGTTTAAACTAATTTGGCTGGGGAATGGGAACCGGATTTGTAGTCCAGCAACTAAGGTAGCCGATATTCAGGACGCCAAAGCATGTAATGAGGCAGTGGGGAAGGGAACACTGACAAAGGAGAGTATTTGCAGGCACGGAGATGGGTTGAAGTGTGTATACTTCAACGCAAGAAGCATCAGGAATAAGGTGGGTGAACTTAAGGCATGGATCGGGTACTTGGGACTACGATGTGGTGGCCATCACGGAAACGTGGATTGAAGAGGGGCAGAAATGGTTGTTGGAGGTCCCTGGTTATAGATGTTTCAATAAGATTAGGGAGGGTGGTAAAAGAGGTGGGGGGGGGTGGCATTATTAATTAGAGATAGTATAACAGCTGCAGAAAGGCAGTTCGAGGAGTATCACCCTATTGAGGTAGTATGGGTTGAAGTCAGAAATAGGAAAGGAGCAGTCACCTTGTTAGGAGTTTTCTATAGGCCCCCCAATAGTAGCAGAGATGTGGAGGAACAGATTGGGAAACAGATTTTGGAAAGGTGCAGAAGTCATAGGGTAGTAGTCATGGGCGACTTTAACTTCCCAAATATTGAGTGGAAACTCTTTAGATCAAATAGTTTGGATGGGGTGGTGTTTGTGCAGTGTGTCCAGGAAGCTTTTCTAACACAGTATGTAGATTGTCCGACCAGAGGAGGGGCAATATTGGATTTAGTACTGGGTAATGAACCAGGGCAAGTGGTAGATTTGTTAGTGGGGGAGCATTTTGGAGATAGTGACCACAATTCTGTGACTTTCACTTTAGTAATGGAGAGGGATAGGTACGTGCAACAGGGCAAGGTTTACAATTGGGGGAAGGGTAAATACGATGTTGTCAGACAAGAATTGAAGTGCATAAGTTGGGAACATAGGCTGGCAGGGAAGGACACAAGTGAAATGTGGAACTTGTTCAAGGAACAGGTGCTACGTGTCCTTGATATGTATGTCCCTGTCAGGCAGGGAAGAGATGGTCGAGTGAGGGAACCATGGTTGACAAGAGAGGTTGAATGTCTTGTTAAGAGGAAAAAGGTGACTTATGTAAGGCTGAGGAAACAAGGTTCAGACAGGGCATTGGAGGGATACAAGATAGCCAGGAGGGAACTGAAGAAAGGGATTAGGAGAGCTAAGAGAGGGCATGAACAATCTTTGGCAGGTAGGATCAAGGAAAACCCCAAGGCCTTTTACACATATGTGAGAAATATGAGAATGACTAGAGCGAGGGTAGGTCCGATCAAGGACAGTAGCGGGAGATTGTGTATTGAGTCTGAAGAGATAGGAGAGGTCTTGAATGAGTACTTTTCTTCTGTATTTACAAATGAGAGGGGCGATATTGTTGGAGAGGACAGTGTGAAACAGATTGGTAAGTTCGAGGAAATACTTGTTAGGAAGGAAGATGTGTTGGGCATTTTGAAAAACTTGAGGATAGACAAGTCCCCCGGGCCTGACGGGATATATCCAAGGATTCTATGGGAAGCAAGAGATGAAATTGCAGAGCCGTTGGCAATGATCTTTTCGTCCTCACTGTCAACAGGGGTGGTACCAGGGGATTGGAGAGTGGCGAATGTCGTGCCCCTGTTCAAAAAAGGAACTAGGGATAACCCTGGGAATTACAGGCCAGTTAGTCTTAATTCGGTGGTAGGCAAAGTAATGGAAAGGGTACTGAAGGATAGGATTTCTGAGCATCTGGAAAGAAACTGCTTGATTAGGGATAGTCAGCACGGATTTGTGAGGGGTAGGTCTTGCCTTACAAATCTTATTGAATTCTTTGAGGAGGTGACCAAGCATGTGGATGAAGGTAAAGCAGTGGATGTAGTGTACATGGATTTTAGTAAGGCATTTGATAAAGTTCCCCATGGTAGGCTTCTGCACAAAGTAAGGAGGCATGGGATAGTGGGAAATTTGGCCAGTTGGATAACGAACTGGCTAACCGATAGAAGTCAGAGAGTGGTGGTGGATGGCAAATATTCAGCCTGGATCCCAGTTACCAGTGGTGTACCGCAGGGATCAGTTCTGGGTCCTCTGCTGTTTGTGATTTTCATTAATGACTTGGATGAGGGAGTTGAAGGGTGGGTCAGTAAATTTGCAGACGATACGAAGATTGGTGGAGTTGTGGATAGTAAGGAGGGCTGTTGTCGGCTGCAAAGAGACATAGATAGGATGCAGAGCTGGGCTGAGAAGTGGCAGATGGAGTTTAACCCTGAAAAGTGTGAGGTTGTCCATTTTGGAAGGACAAATATGAATGCGGAATACAGGGTTAACGGTAGAGTTCTTGGCATTGTGGAGGAGCAGAGAGACCTTGGGGTCTATGTTCATACATCTTTGAAAGTTGCCACTCAAGTGGATAGAGCTGTGAAGAAGGCCTATGGTGTGCTCGCGTTCATTAACAGAGGGATTGAATTTAAGAGCAGTGAGGTGATGATGCAGCTGTACAAAACTTTGGTAAGGCCACATTTGGAGTACTGTGTACAGTTCTGGTCGCCTCATTTTAGGAAGGATGTGGAAGCTCTGGAAAAGGTGCAAAGAAGATTTACCAGGATGTTGCCTGGAATGGAGAGTAGGTCTTACGAGGAAAGGTTGAGGGTGCTAGGCCTTTTCTCATTAGAGCGGAGAAGGATGAGGGGCGACTTGATAGAGGTTTATAAGATGATCAGGGGAATAGATAGAGTAGACAGTCAGAGACTTTTTCCCCAGGTGGAACACACCATTACAAGGGGACATAAATTTAAGGTGAAAGGTGGAAGATATAGGAGGGATATCAGAGGTAGGTTCTTTACCCAGAGAGTAGTGGGGGCATGGAATGCACTGCCTGTGGAAGTAGTTGAGTCGGAAACATTAGTGACCTTCAAGCAGCTGTTGGATAGGTACATGGATTACGGGAAAATTATATAGTGTAGATTTATTTGTTCTTAAGGGCAGCACGGTAGCATTGTGGATAGCACAATTGCTTCACAGATCCATGGTCCCAGGTTCGATTTCGGCTTGGGTCATTGTCTGTGCGGAGTCTGCACGTCCTCCCCGTGTCTGCGTGGGTTTCCTCCGGGTGCTCCGGTTTCCTCCCACAGTCCAAAGATGTGCGGGTTAGGTGAATTGGCCAATGATAAATTGCCCTTAATGTCCAAATTGCCCTTGGTATTGGGTGGAGGTGTTGAGTTTGGGTAGGGTGCTCTTTCCAAGAGCTGGTGCAGACTCAAAGGGCCGAATGGCCTCCTTCTGCACTGTAAATTCAATGATAATCTATGATTAATCTAGGACAAAGGTTCGGCACAACATCGTGGGCCGAAGGGCCTGTTCTGTGCTGTATTTTCTATGTTCTATGTTCTATGTTCATTCAGGGAGCTGGTGCAAACACGATGGGTCACGATGGCCCCGTTCTGCACCTTCACAATTTTGTGATTCAATCGAGTGACTGTTCATCGCACATCTGGCTGAGTTACCTTAAAGAATTTTACAATTTTTCCTTTCTCTTTCTAGTAATTGTTTAGATTTTCTCCCTTTCCTGCATTTGGTTGCTGCATCCATTAGCTGACTGAGCAGGCTGGATACTAACCCTGACCTACAGCCCCAGTTATGTGATTGGCCAGGACTCTGTTCCCAGCTTGATTCCAGTGAAGACCATTCCAACGGGACAGCTCCCTTCTTCCCCAGTCCCATGTCCCATCAATTCAAACCCATTTCTCCCACACCAATCTTTGAGCCACGCATTTACCTCTTTAATCTTATTTGACTGATTTGATTTATTATTGTCACATGTATTGATATACAGTGAAAAGTGTTGTTTCTTGCATGCTGTACAGACAACGCATCCCGTACATAGGGAAGGAAGGAGACTGCAGAATGTAATGTTAGTCATAACTAGGTTGTAGAGAAAAGATCAACTTAATACGAGGTAGGCCCATTCAGGCCTGTTCATACCCGCTTAGCATAACCTCTGTCCTGTTCTACCTATGTCGTTGGTACCGACGTGGACCATGACAACTGGAGCGTTACCCTCCCACTCCAGGTTCCTGTGCAGCCCAGGAGAGACATCCTGAACCCGAGCTCCAGGCAACACAACCTTCAGGATTCTCCATCCTGGTCACAGAGAACAATGTCAATGCCCCTAACTACACTATCCCCGATTACGACTACAGTTCTTTTCTCTCCCCCCACTTGATCGGCTCCCTGTACCATGGTGCTGTGGTCAGTTTGTTCATCCTCCCTGCAGTCCCTGTTCCCACAGGGAGAAAGAATCGCAAACCTGTTGGACAGAAATAAAGCTGAGCCACCTGCAACCCTGCCTCCCAGATCCCTCCACCTGCCTCACTCACAGTCACACCCTCCTGTACCCTGACCACCAGCCAAATTTAAGTTAGTTATTCTAAGGGGTGTAACTGCCTCCTGGAACACATCATCCAGGTAATTCTTCCCGCTCCCGGTGTGTCGCAGGGTCCAAAGCTCAGACTCCAGCTCGTCAACTCTGTGATGAAGTTCCTCAAGCAACCAACGCTTGTTACAGACGTGGTCACTGGGAACACAATGAGGTCCACCCAACTCACACATTATGCAGGACAACACATCGCCTGACCCTACATATTTTGTTTAATTTGAACAAAGAACAAAGAAAAGTACAGCACAGGAACAGGCCCTTCGGCCCTCCAAGCCTGTGCCGACCATGCTGCCCGTCTAAACTAAAATCTTCTGCACTTCCTGGGTCCGTATCCCTCTATTCCCATCCTATTCATGTATTTGTCAAGATGCCCCTTAAATGTCACTATCGTCCCTGCTTCCACCACCTCTTCCGGCAGCGAGTTCCAGGCACCCACTACCCTCTGTGTAAAAACCTTACCTCATACATCTCCTCTAAACCCCTTGCCCCTCGCACCTTAAACCTATGCCCCCTAGTAATTGACCCCTCTGCCCTGGGAAAAAGCCTCTGACTATCCACTCTGTCTGTGCCCCTCATAATTTTGTAGACCTCTATCATGTCGTTTCACAACCTCTGTCGTTCCAGTGAGAACAACCCGAGTTTATTCAACCGCTCCTCATAGCTAATGCCCTCCATACCAGGCAACATTCTGGTAAATCTCTTCTCCACCCTCTCTAAAGCCTCCACATCCTTCTGGTAGTGTGGCGACCAGAATTGAACACTATACTCCAAGGGTGGCCTAACTAAGGTTCTATACAGCTGCAACATGACTTGCCAATTCTTATACTCAATGCCCCGGCCAATGAAGGCAAGCATGTCGTATGCCTTCTTGACTACCTTCTCCACCTGTGTTGCCTATTTCAGTGACCTGTGGACCTGTACTCCTAGATCTCTTTGACTTTCAATACTCTTGAGGGTTCTACCATTCACTGTATATTCCCTACCTTCATTAGACCTTCCAAAATGCATTACCTCACATTTGTCCGGATTAAACTCCATCTGCCATCTCTCCGCCCAAGTCTCGAAACAATCTAAATCCTGCTGTATCCTCTGACAGTCCTCATCGCTATCCGCAATTCCACTAACCTTTGTGTCGTCTGCAAACTTACTAATCAGACCAGTTACATTTTCCTCCAAATCATTTATATATACTACAAACAGCAAAGGTCCCAGCACTAATCCCTGTGGAACACCACTGGTCACAGCCCTCCAATTAGAAAAGCATCCTTCCGTTGCTACTCTCTGCCTTCTATTGATTTTAAGTTGTTTCTCTATTTAAATTTCCAGCTGGTTTCAGTCTTTCGAATTTGTATAATATTTCTCCTTGTTTTCTTTAATCTGAGAGTAAATAAAAGGTCATGCAAATTAGCAATTTCTTACCAACTTACTGTTTTCTTATCAAGTTATTCTTTGTTTTTCTCTGTCCCTGCCATTCTCTTCACGTTTTGCCTCTCTCTCTGTGCTCTTTAATGAAGTCTTGGCCCTTGTCCGTTTATTATGGGCTATCTTCTCCTGCGGAAACAAAGAGAGGGCATTGTGAGCTGCACGCTTGATACGCCAGGGGGCGTCTATAGCAGGTGGCATGTGTGGTCACCGCGCCTGGACAGAAGGGTTGTGCTGGTGGATGGCACTGGATTCTGAGGAGCAGCATGAAGATTGAAGGTGGGGGAGGGTGCGACGTGTCAGCCGGTCGATTTGAAGGGGAGGAGGGGGGTTGGGAATTTGAGGGGTGGCAGGTGGAACTGATGCCAGGAGAGAGGTGGTAACTCAGCCTTGCAACTCGGTGGAGGTCATTGGTCATTTTCCCATATTATAGAGCGGTCCTCCTGGTCATGCTGCCCGCACTGACAGCCACTGCCATTGCCTCCCAGGCGGCATTGCTGACCCTGCTGCAGGTTCTCGGACCCCCTTAGGGGAACATGACGTTCCGTCTTATATCAATGGCATCGAGAAGCCAGGCCAGTTCGGTATTCCCAAAGCGAGGAGCAGGTCTGAGAGCTGCCGTGCTTGTATGTTGACTGGGAGTGATTGGTGAGGGAGCGTTTAAAAGGAGCTCCACCTTGTTAGCGTCAAGATGCTGAGGTGCAAGTGTGGTGAATCAGCCGGCGAGACAGCCAGTGATGGCCGAGAAGGCCGTGGGGGCTTATTTCCGGCACTAAGTATCATTAAATATGGGCCGCGATCTCGCCAATGCGGCCTTCGAGAAACACATCTCCAATCGCCCCCAAAATCACACTTAAAATGTTTCTGTTAAATCCTGCCCAAGGTTTGTATTGTTGCGACACTTTGCTTGAACAAATATACACGGACAATATGTGACTCCAGTCACTGTGTGGTTGACTTTTAGCTGCCCTCTAAATTGGCCGAACTAACCCCACAGTTGTATCAAAGGAAACACCACCACGCACTCAGATCAACTAGGGATGGCCAATGAATCTGAGGCTTTCCAGTATCGCCTAGTCTGAGAACAAATAATTTAAAAAAATCAATGCATCTTCTCTTGTAGGCGATGGGGAAAATCCTCTCGGGGCTGGCTCAGTGTGGTGCCTGGGGCTGCTTTGATGAGTTTAATCGTATCGATGCTGCAGTCCTGTCAGTTGTGTCTTCACAAATTCAGACAATCCGCAATGCACTCATGTATCATCTGACCAGATTCCAGGTAAGAACTATCTTTTACCCTTCTGCAAATTAACTTTTCTGTAGGCTCCTCCCTCCCCTGTGAGTCCTAACCCACATAAATAATTCCTGTGCTGCTTTAAATAGAACATAGAACATAGAACGATACAGCGCAGTACAGGCCCTTCGGCCCACGATGTTGCACCGAAACAAAAGCCATCTAACCTACACTATGCCATTATCATCCATATGTTTATCCAATAAACTTTTAAATGCCCTCAATGTTGGCGAATTCACTACTGTTGCAGGTAGGGCATTCCACGGCCTCACTACTCTTTGCGTAAAGAACCTACCTCTGACCTCTGTCCTATATCTATTACCCCTCAGTTTAAAGCTATGTCCCCTCGTGCCAGCCATTTCCATCCGCGGGAGAAGGCTCTCACTGTCCACCCTATCTAACCCCCTGATCATTTTGTATGCCTCTATTAAGTCTCCTCTTAACCTTCTTCTCTCCAACGAAAACAACCTCAAGTCCATCAGCCTTTCCTCATAAGATTTTCCCTCCATACCAGGCAACATCCTGGTAAATCTCCTCTGCACCCGCTCCAAAGCCTCCACGTCCTTCCTGTAATGCGGTGACCAGAACTGTACGCAATACTCCAAATGTGGCCGAACCAGAGTTTTGTACAGCTGCAACATGACCTCCTGACTCCGGAACTCAATCCCTCTACCAATAAAGGCCAACACTCCATAGGCCTTCTTCACAACCCTATCAACCTGGGTGGCAACTTTCAGGGATCTATGTACATGGACACCGAGATCCCTCTGCTCATCCACACTTCCAAGAACTTTACCATTAGCCAAATATTCCAGATTCCTGTTATTCCTTCCAAAGTGAATCACCTCACACTTCTCTACATTAAACTCCATTTGCCACCTCTCAGCCCAGCTCTGCAGCTTATCTATATCGCTCTGTAACCTGCTACATCCTTCCACACTGTCGACAACACCACCGACTTTAGTGTTGTCTGCAAATTTACTCACCCACCCTTCTGCGCCTTCCTCTAGGTCATTGATAAAAATGACAAACAGCAACGGCCCCAGAACAGATCCTTGTGGTACGCCACTTGTAACTGAACTCCATTCTGAACATTTCCCATCAACCACCACCCTCTTTCAGCTAGCCAATTTCTGATCCACATCTCTAAATCACCCTCAATCCCCAGCCTCCGTATTTTCTGCAATAGCCTACCGTGGGGAACCTTATCAAACGCTTTGCTGAAATCCATATACACCACATCAACTGCTCTACCCTCGTCTACCTGTTCAGTCACCTTCTCAAAGAACTCAATAAGGTTTGTGAGGCATGACCTACCCTTCACAAAGCCATGCTGACTATCCCTGATCATATTATTCCTATCTAGATGATTATAAATCTTGTCTCTTATAATCCCCTCCAAGACTTTACCCACTACAGACGTGAGGCTCACCGGTCTATAGTTGCCGGGGTTGTCTCTGCTCCCCTTTTTGAACAAAGGGACCACATTTGCTATCCTCCAGTCCTCTGGCACTATTCCTGTAGCCAATGATGACATAAAAATCAAAGCCAAAGGTCCAGCAATCTCTTCCCTGGCCTCCCAGAGAATCCTAGGATAAATCCCATCAGGCCCTGGGGACTTATCTGTTTTCAGCCTGTCCAGAATTGCCAACACCTCTTCCCTACGTACCTCAATGCCATCTATTCTAATAGCCTGGGTCTCAGCATTCTCCTCCACAACATTATCTTTTTCCTGAGTGAATACTGACGAAACATATTCATTTAGTATCTCGCCTATCTCTTCAGACTCTACACACAACTTCCCATCCCTGTCCTTGACTGGTCCTACTCTTTCCCTAGTCATTTGCTTATTCCTGACATACCTATAGAAAGCTTTTGGGTTTTCCTTGATCCTACCTGCCAAATACTTCTCATGTCCCCTCCTTGCTCGTCTTAGCTCTCTCTTTAGATCCTTCCTCGCTACCTTGTAACTATCCATCGCCCCAACTGAAACTTCACACCTCATCTTCACATAGGCCTCCTTCTTCCTCTTAACAAGAGATTCCACTTCTTTGGTAAACCACGGTTCCCTCGCTCGACGCCTTCCTCCCTGCCTGACCGGTACATACTTATCAAGAACACGCAGTAGCTGATCCTTGAACAAGCTCCACTTATCCAGTGTGCCCAACACTTGCAGCCTACTTCTCCACCCTATCCCCCCCAAGTCACGTCTAATGGCATCATAATTGCCCTTCCCCCAGCTATAACTCTTGCCCTGCGGTGTATACTTATCCCTTTCCATCATTAACGTAAACGTCACCAAATTGTGGTCACTGTCCCCAAAGTGCTCTCCTACCTCCAAATCCAACACCTGGCCTGGTTCATTACCCAAAACCAAATCCAACGTAGCCTCGCCTCTTGTTGGCCTGTCAACATATTGTGTCAGGAAACCCTCCTGCACACACTGTACAAAAAACGACCCATCTAATGTACTCAAACTATATCTTTTCCAGTCAATATTTGGAAAGTTAAAGTCTCCCATAACAACTACCCTGTTACTTTCGCTCTTCTCCAGGATCATCATCGGCGTCCTTTCCTCTACATCCCTAGAACTATTTGGAGGCCTATAGAAAACTCCCAACAGGGTGACCTCTCCTTTCCTGTTTCTAACCTCAGCCCATACTACCTCGGAAGATGAGTCCCCATCTAGCATCCTCTCCGCCACCGTAATAATGCTCTTGACTTGCAGCGCCACACCTCCCCCTCTTTTGCCTCCTTCTCTGAGCTTACTAAAACACCTAAACCCCGGAACCTGCAACATCCATTCCTGTCCCTGCTCTATCCATGTCTCCGAAATGGCCACAACATTGAAGTCCCAGGTACCAACCCATGCTGCCAGTTCCCCTACCTTATTTCGTATACTCCTGGCATTGAAGTGGACACACTTCAAACCACCTGCCTGAACACTGGCCCCCTCCTGCGACGTCAAATCTGTGCTCCTGACCTCTATACTCTCATTCTCCCTTACCCTAAAACTACAATCCAGGTTCCCATGCCCCTGCTGCATTAGTTTAAACCCCCCCAAAGAGCACTAACAAATCTCCCCCCCAGGATATTTGTGCCCCTCAGGTTCAGATGTAGACCATCCTGTCTACCAATGACCAATTGCAGAGCAGAAATCACATTTTCCTGGAAATAAGCAGATGATCCATTTCTCTAGAACAATCTGTTTCACTGTGTTTGTATCATGAACATTTGCTGGTCTTATGCAGAGAAATAATTTATCGGAGCACCATAAATGCAAAACAATTGTCTGTGCTCAGCTTGATTTGAACATAAGTCACAGCGAGCCGGATTTTCATGGAGGAGGTGGCAAGGTCAAGTCCAGAAACTTCAGACATGTGTCCATTAAAAGAGCTTCTGCCCTCCATATTTTCATGTCTGAAAGCCAGAGGCTGGACCTTCCGGCCTGAGGTGGCATCAGAAGCGGGTGGATGCCAGGCCAGCAGGATGGAACTTGGCCTCCTTTTCTGGGACATTCGGTCAGTAATAATGATGAATGTCAGGCCTTAAACCCTCACCAGCCTCATCCACTTTCCAATCTCCCTCATTATTCCCCTTCTTCCCATGCCCAAGGGCAGCACGGTAGCATAGTGGTTAGCACTGTTGCTTCACAGCTCCAGGGTCCCAGGTTCGATTTCCCGCTTGGGTCACTGTCTGTGCGGAGTCTGCACGTTCTCCCCGTGTCTGCGTGGGTTTCCTCCGGGTGCTCCGGATTCCTCCCGCAGTCCAAAGATGTGCAGGTTAGGTGGATTGGTCATGCTAAATTGCCCTTAGTGTCCAAAAAGGTTAAGTGGGGTTACTGGGTTACGGGGACAGGGTGGAGGCGTGGGCTTGAGTAGGATGCTGTTTCCAAGGGCCGGTGCAGACAAGATGGGCCAAATGGCCTCCTTCTGCACTGTAAATTCTATGATTCTACGCTTCCTCATATCATCTCAAATTCCCCATACACCCTCCTTGCTCTTCATATCTTCCATGCCCTCACTGTGCCCCTCATAACCTCCATGCCTCTTCATAACCTCAATGCCCCCTCATATTTCCCTGCCCTCTTTTACCTGCCATGCCCCTTCGTAGCCCTTCATACTTCCAGGCTTTTAAACAATTTGTTTATGGGATGTGGGCATCGCTGGGTCAGACCAGCATTTATTGCCCATTCCTAAAGGCATTTAAGCGTCAACCACATTGCTGTGGGTCTGGAGTCACATGTAGGCCAAACCGGGTAAGAACGGCAGATTTCCTTCTTTAAAGGACATTCGTGAACCAGGTGTGTTTTTACAACAGTTGATCATGGTTTCAAGGTCTTCATTTGACTTTTAATTCCAGGTTTTGTTCAATTGAATTAAAATTCTACCATCTGCTGTAGTGGGATTTGAACCCAAGTACCCAGAGCATTACCCTGGATCTCTGGATTATTGGCCAGCGACAATCCCACTGCGCCACTGCCTCCCCAGGCTACCACTATGTCTCTCCACTGACACTCACCAAGTATCCATTATGGGAAGATGGCAGACATCTTTGAAATTGACAGTAAAAACTAAACTAACTAAAACTTCTAACAATCTTGTGATTAACAGGCCATCTGTTGTAGCTTTAACAAAATCTTAGCCATCTGTTTTTGGAATTTCAGTAGGCTCCATTGCCTGTGAGTTAGAACGGTTTGTTATGAAAGCTGTGGCTATTATGAATGCTTAGCTGAGTTTCAAAAGGTCCAGAACCAGTATAAAATATTTTGTTTGACAGCTTTAAGAGATTATTAAAGGGTTAGCTGTCTTTGATGTGATTAGTAAAATAGATGTTTGTTTCAGTGACAGATTCATCATTGAGGAAATTTGATTTATTTGGAATGGCTTTTTCTGAAGGAAAACTTTTTTATTCAGTGAGTTTGAATGTGTTTGAATATGGGGAGGTAGTGGCATAGTGGCATTGTCACTGGACTAATAATCCAGAGACCCAGAGTCAAATCCCACCACTGCAGATGGTGAAATTTGAATTAATTAAAATCTGGAATTAAAAATCTAGTGATGACCGTGAAACCATTGTTGATAAAATAACCACTGCCGTAAAAACCCATCTGGTTCAATGATGTCCTTTCAGGAAGGAAATCTGCCGTCCTTACCCGGTCTGGCCTACATGTGACTCCAGACCCACAGCAATGTGGTTGACTCTTAAATGCTCTTAGGGATGGACAATAAATGCCGGCCCAGCGCCGCCCACATCCCATGGCCAAATTAAAAAAAACGTGATGCATTAACCATTTTTGTTTGCGCACTAACTGCTTATTATGGAGCTAACGTCTTGTCCATTTTTCTTGCATTCTCTCTGGTTTCGTTTATGTAGTTTGAAGGACAGGAAATTGCTTTGGATAGTCGAATTGGTATTTTTATCACCATGAATCCTGGTTATGCTGGGCGTACAGAGCTTCCCGAATCGGTGAAAGCTCTCTTCAGGCCCGTGGTTGTGATTGTCCCTGACCTTCAGCAAATCTGTGAAATCATGCTGTTCTCAGAGGGATTCCTTTTGGCTAAGGTAGGTCATTCAAAATGATGGCAGTGAGTTTTAAATGGAGGTTACTTTTGTCCAGAAATTTGTTACTTGAATGCTCTTTTTAAGAGATTGGAGGAGGACAATAAGTCTCTTCTTCTTAGGCAGTTCCTTGCAGTTGAGGATGACTTGTTTCCACATTAAAAATGAGTTCCCAGGTGACTGAGGAGACCTACAGGGCGGGATTCTCCGAAATGGAGGCAGTGAGTCCGTGCCGTCGTGAACTCCGTCGTGAACGCCATCGTGAAACGGGCGGGGGCACTACCGATTCAGGCCCCCACAGGGGGCCAGCAGAGCGCTGGAGCGGTTCACACCGCTCCAGCCTCCCTTCCCGGCGCCAACTGGGCGCTGCGCCAAACTACGCATGCGCGGGGGACTCCCTCAACGCGCTGGCCCCGACGCAACATGGTGTGGAGGTTCAGGGGCCGGCCGCGTAACAAAATAGGGCCGGGGCTGGAGAGGCCGGCCCACCAATCAGCGGGCCCCGATCGTGGGCCAGACCCCATCGGAGACCCCCTCGGTGAAGGAGCCCCCCCCCCGCGACCCTGCGCGCAGAGTTCCCGCCGGCTGCGAGCAGGTGTGGACGGCGCCGGCAGGACTCTGCCGTTTCCGAACGGCCACTCGGCCCATCAAGGCCGGAGAATCGGCGGCCCGCGCCCGGCACCCCGCCAAACGCACCGGCGCAAATGGCAGAGATTCTCCGCTCCTCGGAGAATCGCGTGCAGGCGTCGGGGCTGCGTGGCGCGGCTGCGGCGATTCTCTGGCCCAGCGCGGGTCTCGGAGAATCCCGTCCACAGTTTCTGTTACAAGTGGGGAAGATGGTGGTTGGAGGAGTGGGTGGGTGGGGTGGCCGGAAATGCCACACGCTCCTTTCACTGTCAACGCTTGGCATCACCTTGATTTTGGCGATGAAAATCGAGGTGTTCAGCTCCTCTCCAGATGTTTTCCCTCCACTTCGGGTGCTCCTGGGACAGAGCCCAGTTTCCCTTTTTCAAGGAGGTTTTCAGGGTGTCCTTGAAGTGTTTCCTCTGCCCTCCCGGGACTCACTTCCGTGTCGAAGCGCTTGTTTCGGGAGTCTCATGTCAGACATGTGGGCAATGTGGCCGGCTCAGCGGACCTGATCGAGTATGGTCATTGCTTCAACGCTGGGAATGTTGGCCTGAGTGAGAACATTGATGTTAGTGTAGCAATCCTGCCAATGGATTTGAAGGATCTTGCGGAACCAGTGCTGGTGGTACTTCTCCAGGATGTTGCGGTCCTGCTGTACGTAGTCCACGTCTCTGAACCGTGAGAAGGGCGCTTATCATTACTTCTCTGTCAACCATGAGCTTGGTGCCGGGTTTGAAGTGCTGATCTTCAAGTACTACCTTCCTCAGGTGTTGCAAGGCTGTGCTGGCACACTGAAGTTGGTGTTGAACCTTGTCATCGGTGTCTGCCCTTGTTGAAATAAAAATGACATGAAACCAATTCATTGATAGAATTTTGCAGTTACCATATTTTTATGAGCATATTTTCCGTAGCATTGCTGCTATCACTTAAGAAGAGATATTGCGCGGGCAACACGGTGGCGCAGTGGTTAGCACTGCTCCCTCACGACGCTGAGGTCCCTGTTTCGATCCCGGCTCTGGGCCACTGTCCGTGTGGAGTTTGCACATTCTCCCCGTGTTTGCGTGGGTCTCATCCCCACAACCCAAAGATGTGCAGGGTAGGTGGATTGGCCACGCTAAATTGCCCCTTAATTGGAAAAATGAATTGGGTACACTAAATTTATTTTTTAAAGGAAGAGATATTGCATTCTAACTAGAAGGGTGTTACTCTGTGTAACCCACAATGTATTATTTGGTATCTTTCACTAAGACTTGCATTCAGAGGCAATTTGATTATGGAATACTGTGTAAGACAGAAACAAAAACAGAAAATGCTGGGCAATCTCAGCAGGTCTGACAGCAGCTGTAGAGAGATGTGTCATATCTGGATGACTCTTTGTGTAAGACAGATCTACTTGGGTGGAATTTAGAAATGATAAAGGAGCTTTGACGTTACTTGGTATATTTGATAAATCGTGGAAAAGAGGTGGAGGAACAGATTTGCAAAGAAACTACGGAGAGGTGCTAGAAATGTATAATAATCATAATGGGGCTTTTAACCACTCCAATATCGAATAGGGCAGTGATTGTGTGAAGGGAACAGTGAGGCTGGGATTGATGTTATTCCTTCATCAATGTGAACATCGCTGATTCTAACTACCAAATTTCATCACTTCACAGTTTGCTGTGCTAACTTCCAGCTGCCATGTGGTAACCAGTCTGTCTACATCTTCCTGAAATCTTTTACTGAAGTCTTACACCACCAGGTTAAAGTCCAACAGGTTTGTTTCAAACACTAGCTTTCGGAGCACTGCTCCTTCCTCAGGTGAATGAAGAGGTATGTTCCAGAAACATATATATAGACAAATTCAAAGATGCAAGACAATGCTTTGAATGTGAGCATTAGCAGGGAATTAGGTCTTTACAGATCCAGAGATAGGCCGCCTTGGAGAACGTACATCGGGCGACAATCACCAGGCAGGAATGTTCCCTTCCAGTCGGGGAACACTTCAGCAGTCAAGGGCATTCAGCCTCTGATCTCCGGGTAAGCGTTCTCCAAGGCGGCCTTCAGGACCCGCGACAACGCAGAATCGCCGAGCAGAAACTTATAGCCAAGTTCCGCACACATGAGTGCGGCCTCAACCGGGACCTGGGATTCATGTCGCATTACATTCATCCCCCACCATCTGGCCTGGGCTCGCGAAATTCTACCAACTGTCCTAGCTTGAGACAATTTAACCTGGGATTACCCCTCTCTCTGGATCTGTAAAGACTTAATTACCTCGCATTCAAAGCATTGTCTGGCATCTTTGACTTTGTCTATATATATGTTTCTGGAACATACCTCTTCATTCACCTGAGGAAGGAGCAGCGCTCCGAAAGCTAGTGATTGAAACAAACCTGTTGGACTTTAACCTGGTGTTGTAAGACTTCTTATTGTACACTTTAATAGTTATTGGTCAGAAGCCTGCCTGTATAAATAGACTGCTTGATTAAAGTTGGCAATAATATGAAAATGCACATTAAAAAATTAATAGTGGAAAGCAAGCATTTTCCTTGTATATTATAGATTTTAACTGGGAATACTCTACTCGGACTCGGTTTCTTCAATATTTCACATTGTTTCTCTTGAATCCTGTAGATCCTTGCAAAGAAGATGACAGTTCTTTACAAACTAGGAAAGGAACAGCTTTCTAAACAACATCATTATGATTTTGGACTTCGCGCCCTCAAGTCTGTACTTGTCATGGCTGGTGAACTGAAGAGAGGGTCCCCTGATATCAGTGAGGTAAATAAGGTGTTAAGCTTTATGGTGTCTGTGGCTAATTTGTTAGTTGGCTGAGAAACTAGCTTTGCAACAGGAAGCAGGTCGAAGATTGAAGGGAATAGTCCGAGGAAAGTAACAAGTATTGTTAAAAAAACTTTAAATAAAAGTTTGGCAGTTCATTGTTCCTTGGCGCACTTTCTATGGCAACACCTTTACCAATCAGAGTCCACTTGCCAACCAATCAGCACTCCTTATGCAGCATAAATTGTTCTTCCCCATACAATTGGTATTCTTCCAAATTGCTCTGATGAGTGCAAGATGAAAAGCTTTGACAGATGGTCTTTATTTTCAGCAATACTCCAATTCAGTTACCAAACAACTGAAAGTACCCATTGGGGTATGGCTGGAGCTGGTTAATTAGGTTCAAGGAGATTACCTTGTGTAAAATATAACATTTACAAATGATAAATATATGAGAGAAATACAATTAGAACAAACCTGGATGAATGAATTAGTTATGTCAATGGGCAGAGATGTGGGGCATCCCATAACGAAGCGAGAGAGTCAGTACAAAATCGTTAATCCAAAGCAAGTTAAGATGCACCGGAACAAAAAGAAACTTGTCATGTATCTCCTTGTAATTGGACTGAAGGTTTTCGGAATAGGCATTGGTCCTTCCTGACCTGCAGCGCCCTCTCCTGTGTAAGCTCGGAGCTCTTTATCCACCGATTGTATCAGGGATGAGTGACTCCTGATTCCTGTTTGCTGTGGTCAGCTTTCTCCAAGGAGCAAGTGACTGACGTCCTGTGTTTAATGCCAAACTTCCACACTGACTGCAGGATGGTCATCTTTCTTCACTGAAGTAGAGAATAAATGTTAGGCCCAAAGCACTATTTACAGGACAGTCGCTGTCAATGAAGCAATTACCTGCTACTAATTCTGCAATTTCTCCCACACTGAATCAGGAACTAGAGACCACTTCATTCCAACTCCAGCCTTATGAATGAAGGGATTGGAAAAACAATTACATTAATAGGGGAGGCTATGGATTTTCCATTAGAGAAACCAGAAATTACAGCCCATCTCAGCGTGTTTACAACTTGGAACTGGCTTAGGACAAGCTGAACTTTGTCAACATTTAAGTTTTTTTTCAATGTCACAATTTCACAATTGTTTCAACCATGCTTGAAATTCTGTTGAAGTAATCAAAATATTCACTTAATTTGATTTGCTAGGATGTGGTATTGATGAGAGCATTGAGAGACATGAACCTTCCAAAGTTTGTCTTTGAGGATGTACCCCTCTTCTTGGGACTCATTTCTGACTTATTTCCTGGCCTGGACTGCCCTCGTGTCCGTTACCCAGATTTCAATGACGCAGTAGAACAGTCACTTGCAGACAACCATTATATTTTATTGCCAATACAGGTAAAGGTTTTTACCAGTATATTCTTTTCGATTGTGTATTTTTTAAAACTGTGTTGGCAATTCAAAAATTACACCATGCTCATATTATCGCAGATATTTTGATTAACATTGTTCACAAAGTTGCTCAATGAGACTGGGCTAAGATTACATAAAAAGACTTGGTACATGTGTGTTAAATAATTCTGTCAAGTGGGTGGTAAATGTGCCCCAAACCATGATGAGCTTCTGAGATACTCTCAATTATGACTCAGGAGAGAAGATTGATAATTCAAAGGCTTTAATTACCAGAGAACCAGACAGCTGCCGAGAAGTGTGCTCACTGCACGCTGCCCACTGAACGTAACCTTATATACAGTTCCCTGGGGGCGGAGCTGGAGGTGGAGTCCCCCCAGGGTTCCAACCCCGGTCTTAAAGGGGCCTACGCCATTAAAGGTACATGCGTATACAGATATCATTCATCACAGCTTCATTGAATAAATAGGAAGAAAGTGTTAGTGCCAGCAAGCGGGACAGACTCGCTCACCAGAAACTCAGGCAGGAAAAGAAGTAGAGGGGCGATGAAATAACCGATTTTTATGCAATGATTTGAATGACTTGAAACACGTTGAACAAACGGGTGGTGGATGCAGATTCAAGATCACATTGGAACTGGATAAATTCATGAAATAAAAACTTATATGGATATGGGGAACAATGAATCAGATAGCTCCTTCAAAGAGTTGTCACAGACCTGAAAGGCCAGGTAGCCTCGGTGAGTGCTGTAACACTCCAGTATGACCCAGTGAGTGCTGTAATACTCCAGGATGGCCCAGTGAGTGCTGTAACACTCCAGTATGACCCAGTGAGTGCTGTAATACTCCAGGATGGCCCAGTGAGTGCTGTAATACTCCAGGATGTCCAGTGAGTGCTGTAATACTCCAGGATGTCCAGTGAGTGCTCTAATACTCCAGGATGTCCAGTGAGTGCTGTAACACTCCAGGATGACCCAGTGAGTGCTGTAACACTACAGTATGACCCAGTGAGTGCTGTAATACTCCAGGATGGCCCAGTGAGTGCTGTAACACTCCAGGATGACCCAGTGAGTGCTGTAATACTTCAGGATGACCCAGCGAGTGCTGTAACACTCCAGGATGACCCAGTGAGTGCAGTAACACTCCAGGATGACCCAGTGAGTGCTGTAACACTCCAGGATGGCTCAGTGAGTGCTGTAATACTCCAGGATGGCTCAGTGAGTGCTGTAACACTCCAGGATGACCCAGTGAGTGCTGTAATGTTGCAGGATGGCCCAGTGAGTGCTGTAATACTCCAGGATGACCCAGTGAGTGCTGTAACACTCCAGGATGGCTCAGTGAGTGCTGTAACACTCCAGGATGTCCAGTGAGTGCTGTAATGTTGCAGGATGGCTCAGTGAGTGCTGTAATACTCCAGGATGGCCCAGTGAGTGCTGTAACACTCCAGGATGACCCAGTGAGTGTTGTAACACTCCAGGATGGCCCAGTGAGTGCTGTAACACTCCAGGATGGCCCAGTGAGTGCTGTAATACTCCAGGATGACCCAGTGAGTGTTGTAACACTCCAGGATGACCCAGTGAGTGCTGTAACACTCCAGGATGGCTCAGTGAGTGCTGTAACACTCCAGGATGACCCAGTGAGTGCTGTGATGTTGCAGGATGGCCCAGTGAGTGCTGTAATACTCCAGGATGACCCAGTGAGTGCTGTAATACTCCAGTATGACCCAGTGAGTGCTGTAACACTCCAGGATGGCCCAGTGAGTGCTGTAACACTCCAGGATGACCCAGTGAGTGCTGTAATACTCCAGGATGACCCAGTGAGTGCTGTAATACTCCAGGATGGCCCAGTGAGTGCTGTAATACTCCAGGATGGCCCAGTGAGTGCTGTAACACTCCAGGATGTCCAGTGAGTGCTGTAACACTCCAGGATGACCCAGTGAGTGCTGTAATGTTGCAGGATGGCCCAGTGAGTGCTGTAACACTCCAGGATGTCCAGTGAGTGCTGTAAAACTCCAGGATGACCCAGTGAGTGCTGTAATACTCCAGGATGTCCAGTGAGTGCTGCAACACTCCAGGATGGCCCAGTGAGTGCTGTAATACTCCAGGATGGCCCAGTGAGTGCTGTAATACTCCAGGATGTCCAGTGAGTGCTGTAATGTTGCAGGATGGCCCAGTGAGTGCTGTAATACTCCAGGATGACCCAGTGAGTGCTGTAATACTCCACTATGACCCAGTGAGTGCTGTAATGTTGCAGGATGGCCCAGTGAGTGCTGTAATACTCCAGGATGACCCAGTGAGTGCTGTAATACTCCAGTATGACCCAGTGAGTGCTGTAATGTTGCAGGATGGCCCAGTGAGTGCTGTAATACTCCAGGGTGACCCAGTGAGTGCTGTAACACTCCAGTATGACCCAGTGAGTGCTGTAATACTGCAGGATGACCCAGTGAGTGCTGTAATACTCCAGGATGGCCCAGTGAGTGCTGTAATACTCCAGGATGGCCCAGTGAGTGCTGTAATACTCCAGGATGGCCCAGTGAGTGCTGTAATACTCCAGGATGGCCCAGTGAGTGCTGTAACACTCCAGGATGGCCCAGTGAGTGCTGTAATACTCCAGGATGGCCCAGTGAGTGCTGTAATACTCCAGTATGACCCAGTGAGTGCTGTAACACTCCAGGATGACCCAGTGAGTGCTGTAACACTCCAGGATGACCCAGTGAGTGCTGTAATACTCCAGAATGGCCCAGTGAGTGCTGTAACACTCCAGGATGGCCCAGTGAGTGCTGTAACACTCCAGGATGACCCAGTGAGTGCTGTAATGTTGCAGGATGGCCCAGTGAGTGCTGTAATACTCCAGTATGACCCAGTGAGTGCTGTAACACTCCTGGATGGCCCAGTGAGTGCTGTAACACTCCAGGATGACCCAGTGAGTGCTGTAATACTCCAGGATGACCCAGTGAGTGCAGTAATACTCCAGGATGGCCCAGTGAGTGCTGTAACACTCCAGGATGGCCCAGTGAGTGCTGTAACACTCCAGGATGGCCCAGTGAGTGCTGTAATACTCCAGGATGGCCCAGTGAGTGCTGTAATACTCCAGGATGACCCAGTGAGTGCTGTAATACTCCAGGATGGCCCAGTGAGTGCTGTAACACTCCAGGATGACCCAGTGAGTGCTGTAATACTCCAGGATGACCCAGTGAGTGCTGTAATACTCCAGGATGACCCAGTGAGTGCTGTAATACTCCAGTATGACCCAGTGAGTGCTGTAATACTCCAGGATGACCCAGTGAGTGCTGTAATACTCCAGTAGGACCCAGTGAGTGCTGTAATACTCCAGGATGGCCCAGTGGTGCTGTAATACTCCAGTATGACCCAGTGGTGCTGTAATACTCCAGTGTGACCCAGTGAGTGCTGTAATACTCCAGGATGACCCAGTGGTGCTGTAATACTCCAGGATGACCCAGTGAGTGCTGTAATACTCCAGGATGACCCAGTGGTGCTGTAATACTCCAGTATGACCCAGTGAGTGCTGTAACACTCCAGGATGGCCCAGTGAGTGCTGTAATACTCCAGGATGGCCCAGTGAGTGCAGTAATACTCAAGGATGGCCCAGTGAGTGCTGTAATACTCCAGTATGACCCAGTGAGTGCTGTAATACTCCAGGATGGCCCAGTGGTGCTGTAATACTCCAGTATGACCCAGTGGTGCTGTAATACTCCAGTGTGACCCAGTGAGTGCTGTAATACTCCAGGATGACCCAGTGGTGCTGTAATACTCCAGGATGACCCAGTGAGTGCTGTAATACTCCAGGATGACCCAGTGGTGCTGTAATACTCCAGTATGACCCAGTGAGTGCTGTAACACTCCAGGATGGCCCAGTGAGTGCTGTAATACTCCAGGATGACCCAGTGAGTGCTGTAATACTCCAGGATGACCCAGCGAGTGCTGTAATACTCCAGGATGGCCCAGTGATGCTGTAATACTCCAGGATGACCCAGTTAGTGCTGTAATACTCCAGGATGACCCAGTGAGTGCTGTAATACTCCAGGATGACCCAGTGAGTGCTGTAATACTCCAGGATGGCCCAGTGAGTGCTGTAATACTCCAGTATGACCCAGTGAGTGCTGTAACACTCCCGGATGACCCAGTGAGTGCTGTAATAATCCAGGATGGCCCAGTGAGTGCTGTAATACTCCAGGATGACCCAGTGAGTGCTGTAATACTCCAGTATGACCCAGTGAGTGCTGTAACACTCCAGGATGGCCCAGTGAGTGCTGTAATACTCCAGGATGGCCCAGTGAGTGCTGTAACGCTCCAGGATGGCCCAGTGAGTGCTGTAATACTCCAGGATGACCCAGTGAGTGCTGTAACACTCCAGGATGACCCAGTGGTCCTGTAATACTCCAGGATGGCCCAGTGAGTGCTGTAACACTCCAGGATGGTCCAGTGAGTGCTGTAATACTCCAGGATGACCCAGTGAGTGCTGTAACACTCCAGGATGACCCAGTGGTCCTGTAATACTCCAGGATGGCCCAGTGAGTGCTGTAACACTCCAGGATGGCCTAGTGAGTGCTGTAATACTCCAGGATGACCCAGTGAGTGCTGTAATACTCCAGGATGGCCCAGTGAGTGCTGTAATACTCCAGGATGACCCAGTGAGTGCTGTAATACTCCAGGATGGCCCAGTGAGTGCTGTAGTACTCCAGGATGACCCAGTGAGTGCTGTAATACTCCAGGATGACCCAGTGAGTGCTGTAATACTCCAGGATGGCCCAGTGAGTGCTGTAATACTCCAGTATGACCCAGTGAGTGCTGTAACACTCCCGGATGACCCAGTGAGTGCTGTAATAATCCAGGATGGCCCAGTGAGTGCTGTAATACTCCAGGATGACCCAGTGAGTGCTGTAATACTCCAGAATGGCCCAGTGAGTGCTGTAACACTCCAGGATGGCCCAGTGAGTGCTGTAACACTCCAGGATGACCCAGTGAGTGCTGTAATGTTGCAGGATGGCCCAGTGAGTGCTGTAATACTCCAGGATGACCCAGTGAGTGCTGTAACACTCCTGGATGGCCCAGTGAGTGCTGTAACACTCCAGGATGACCCAGTGAGTGCTGTAATACTCCAGGATGACCCAGTGAGTGCAGTAATACTCCAGGATGGCCCAGTGAGTGCTGTAACACTCCAGGATGGCCCAGTGAGTGCTGTAACACTCCAGGATGGCCCAGTGAGTGCTGTAATACTCCAGGATGGCCCAGTGAGTGCTGTAATACTCCAGGATGACCCAGTGAGTGCTGTAATACTCCAGGATGGCCCAGTGAGTGCTGTAACAGTCCAGGATGACCCAGTGAGTGCTGTAATACTCCAGGATGACCCAGTGAGTGCTGTAATACTCCAGGATGACCCAGTGAGTGCTGTAATACTCCAGTATGACCCAGTGAGTGCTGTAATACTCCAGGATGACCCAGTGAGTGCTGTAATACTCCAGTAGGACCCAGTGAGTGCTGTAATACTCCAGGATGGCCCAGTGGTGCTGTAATACTCCAGTATGACCCAGTGGTGCTGTAATACTCCAGTGTGACCCAGTGAGTGCTGTAATACTCCAGGATGACCCAGTGGTGCTGTAATACTCCAGGATGACCCAGTGAGTGCTGTAATACTCCAGGATGACCCAGTGGTGCTGTAATACTCCAGTATGACCCAGTGAGTGCTGTAACACTCCAGGATGGCCCAGTGAGTGCTGTAATACTCCAGGATGGCCCAGTGAGTGCAGTAATACTCAAGGATGGCCCAGTGAGTGCTGTAATACTCCAGTATGACCCAGTGAGTGCTGTAATACTCCAGGATGGCCCAGTGGTGCTGTAATACTCCAGTATGACCCAGTGAGTGCTGTAATGTTGCAGGATGGCCCAGTGAGTGCTGTAATACTCCAGGATGACCCAGTGAGTGCTGTAATACTCCAGTATGACCCAGTGAGTGCTGTAATGTTGCAGGATGGCCCAGTGAGTGCTGTAATACTCCAGGGTGACCCAGTGAGTGCTGTAACACTCCAGTATGACCCAGTGAGTGCTGTAATACTGCAGGATGACCCAGTGAGTGCTGTAATACTCCAGGATGGCCCAGTGAGTGCTGTAATACTCCAGGATGGCCCAGTGAGTGCTGTAATACTCCAGGATGGCCCAGTGAGTGCTGTAATACTCCAGGATGGCCCAGTGAGTGCTGTAACACTCCAGGATGGCCCAGTGAGTGCTGTAATACTCCAGGATGGCCCAGTGAGTGCTGTAATACTCCAGTATGACCCAGTGAGTGCTGTAACACTCCAGGATGACCCAGTGAGTGCTGTAACACTCCAGGATGACCCAGTGAGTGCTGTAATACTCCAGAATGGCCCAGTGAGTGCTGTAACACTCCAGGATGGCCCAGTGAGTGCTGTAACACTCCAGGATGACCCAGTGAGTGCTGTAATGTTGCAGGATGGCCCAGTGAGTGCTGTAATACTCCAGTATGACCCAGTGAGTGCTGTAACACTCCTGGATGGCCCAGTGAGTGCTGTAACACTCCAGGATGACCCAGTGAGTGCTGTAATACTCCAGGATGACCCAGTGAGTGCAGTAATACTCCAGGATGGCCCAGTGAGTGCTGTAACACTCCAGGATGGCCCAGTGAGTGCTGTAACACTCCAGGATGGCCCAGTGAGTGCTGTAATACTCCAGGATGGCCCAGTGAGTGCTGTAATACTCCAGGATGACCCAGTGAGTGCTGTAATACTCCAGGATGGCCCAGTGAGTGCTGTAACACTCCAGGATGACCCAGTGAGTGCTGTAATACTCCAGGATGACCCAGTGAGTGCTGTAATACTCCAGGATGACCCAGTGAGTGCTGTAATACTCCAGTATGACCCAGTGAGTGCTGTAATACTCCAGGATGACCCAGTGAGTGCTGTAATACTCCAGTAGGACCCAGTGAGTGCTGTAATACTCCAGGATGGCCCAGTGGTGCTGTAATACTCCAGTATGACCCAGTGGTGCTGTAATACTCCAGTGTGACCCAGTGAGTGCTGTAATACTCCAGGATGACCCAGTGGTGCTGTAATACTCCAGGATGACCCAGTGAGTGCTGTAATACTCCAGGATGACCCAGTGGTGCTGTAATACTCCAGTATGACCCAGTGAGTGCTGTAACACTCCAGGATGGCCCAGTGAGTGCTGTAATACTCCAGGATGGCCCAGTGAGTGCAGTAATACTCAAGGATGGCCCAGTGAGTGCTGTAATACTCCAGTATGACCCAGTGAGTGCTGTAATACTCCAGGATGGCCCAGTGGTGCTGTAATACTCCAGTATGACCCAGTGGTGCTGTAATACTCCAGTGTGACCCAGTGAGTGCTGTAATACTCCAGGATGACCCAGTGGTGCTGTAATACTCCAGGATGACCCAGTGAGTGCTGTAATACTCCAGGATGACCCAGTGGTGCTGTAATACTCCAGTATGACCCAGTGAGTGCTGTAACACTCCAGGATGGCCCAGTGAGTGCTGTAATACTCCAGGATGACCCAGTGAGTGCTGTAATACTCCAGGATGACCCAGCGAGTGCTGTAATACTCCAGGATGGCCCAGTGATGCTGTAATACTCCAGGATGACCCAGTTAGTGCTGTAATACTCCAGGATGACCCAGTGAGTGCTGTAATACTCCAGGATGACCCAGTGAGTGCTGTAATACTCCAGGATGGCCCAGTGAGTGCTGTAATACTCCAGTATGACCCAGTGAGTGCTGTAACACTCCCGGATGACCCAGTGAGTGCTGTAATAATCCAGGATGGCCCAGTGAGTGCTGTAATACTCCAGGATGACCCAGTGAGTGCTGTAATACTCCAGTATGACCCAGTGAGTGCTGTAACACTCCATGATGGCCCAGTGAGTGCTGTAATACTCCAGGATGGCCCAGTGAGTGCTGTAACGCTCCAGGATGGCCCAGTGAGTGCTGTAATACTCCAGGATGACCCAGTGAGTGCTGTAACACTCCAGGATGACCCAGTGGTCCTGTAATACTCCAGGATGGCCCAGTGAGTGCTGTAACACTCCAGGATGGTCCAGTGAGTGCTGTAATACTCCAGGATGACCCAGTGAGTGCTGTAACACTCCAGGATGACCCAGTGGTCCTGTAATACTCCAGGATGGCCCAGTGAGTGCTGTAACACTCCAGGATGGCCTAGTGAGTGCTGTAATACTCCAGGATGACCCAGTGAGTGCTGTAATACTCCAGGATGGCCCAGTGAGTGCTGTAATACTCCAGGATGACCCAGTGAGTGCTGTAATACTCCAGGATGGCCCAGTGAGTGCTGTAGTACTCCAGGATGACCCAGTGAGTGCTGTAATACTCCAGGATGACCCAGTGAGTGCTGTAATACTCCAGGATGGCCCAGTGAGTGCTGTAATACTCCAGTATGACCCAGTGAGTGCTGTAACACTCCCGGATGACCCAGTGAGTGCTGTAATAATCCAGGATGGCCCAGTGAGTGCTGTAATACTCCAGGATGACCCAGTGAGTGCTGTAATACTCCAGTATGACCCAGTGAGTGCTGTAACACTCCAGGATGGCACAGTGAGTGCTGTAATACTCCAGGATGGCCCAGTGAGTGCTGTAACGCTCCAGGATGGCCCAGTGAGTGCTGTAATACTCCAGGATGACCCAGTGAGTGCTGTAACACTCCAGGATGACCCAGTGGTCCTGTAATACTCCAGGATGGCCCAGTGAGTGCTGTAACACTCCTGGATGGCCCAGTGAGTGCTGTAACACTCCAGGATGACCCAGTGAGTGCTGTAATACTCCAGGATGACCCAGTGAGTGCAGTAATACTCCAGGATGGCCCAGTGAGTGCTGTAACACTCCAGGATGGCCCAGTGAGTGCTGTAACACTCCAGGATGGCCCAGTGAGTGCTGTAATACTCCAGGATGGCCCAGTGAGTGCTGTAATACTCCAGGATGACCCAGTGAGTGCTGTAATACTCCAGGATGGCCCAGTGAGTGCTGTAACACTCCAGGATGACCCAGTGAGTGCTGTAATACTCCAGGATGACCCAGTGAGTGCTGTAATACTCCAGGATGACCCAGTGAGTGCTGTAATACTCCAGTATGACCCAGTGAGTGCTGTAATACTCCAGGATGACCCAGTGAGTGCTGTAATACTCCAGTAGGACCCAGTGAGTGCTGTAATACTCCAGGATGGCCCAGTGGTGCTGTAATACTCCAGTATGACCCAGTGGTGCTGTAATACTCCAGTGTGACCCAGTGAGTGCTGTAATACTCCAGGATGACCCAGTGGTGCTGTAATACTCCAGGATGACCCAGTGAGTGCTGTAATACTCCAGGATGACCCAGTGGTGCTGTAATACTCCAGTATGACCCAGTGAGTGCTGTAACACTCCAGGATGGCCCAGTGAGTGCTGTAATACTCCAGGATGGCCCAGTGAGTGCAGTAATACTCCAGGATGGCCCAGTGAGTGCTGTAATACTCCAGTATGACCCAGTGAGTGCTGTAATACTCCAGGATGGCCCAGTGGTGCTGTAATACTCCAGTATGACCCAGTGGTGCTGTAATACTCCAGTGTGACCCAGTGAGTGCTGTAATACTCCAGGATGACCCAGTGGTGCTGTAATACTCCAGGATGACCCAGTGAGTGCTGTAATACTCCAGGATGACCCAGTGGTGCTGTAATACTCCAGTATGACCCAGTGAGTGCTGTAACACTCCAGGATGGCCCAGTGAGTGCTGTAATACTCCAGGATGACCCAGTGAGTGCTGTAATACTCCAGGATGACCCAGCGAGTGCTGTAATACTCCAGGATGGCCCAGTGATGCTGTAATACTCCAGGATGACCCAGTTAGTGCTGTAATACTCCAGGATGACCCAGTGAGTGCTGTAATACTCCAGGATGACCCAGTGAGTGCTGTAATACTCCAGGATGGCCCAGTGAGTGCTGTAATACTCCAGTATGACCCAGTGAGTGCTGTAACACTCCCGGATGACCCAGTGAGTGCTGTAATAATCCAGGATGGCCCACTGAGTGCTGTAATACTCCAGGATGGCCCAGTGAGTGCTGTAATACTCCAGGATGACCCAGTGAGTGCTGTAATACTCCAGGATGGCCCAGTGAGTGCTGTAGTACTCCAGGATGACCCAGTGAGTGCTGTAATACTCCAGGATGACCCAGTGAGTGCTGTAATACTCCAGGATGGCCCAGTGAGTGCTGTAATACTCCAGTATGACCCAGTGAGTGCTGTAACACTCCCGGATGACCCAGTGAGTGCTGTAATAATCCAGGATGGCCCAGTGAGTGCTGTAATACTCCAGGATGACCCAGTGAGTGCTGTAATACTCCAGTATGACCCAGTGAGTGCTGTAACACTCCAGGATGGCACAGTGAGTGCTGTAATACTCCAGGATGGCCCAGTGAGTGCTGTAACGCTCCAGGATGGCCCAGTGAGTGCTGTAATACTCCAGGATGACCCAGTGAGTGCTGTAACACTCCAGGATGACCCAGTGGTCCTGTAATACTCCAGGATGGCCCAGTGAGTGCTGTAACACTCCTGGATGGCCCAGTGAGTGCTGTAACACTCCAGGATGACCCAGTGAGTGCTGTAATACTCCAGGATGACCCAGTGAGTGCAGTAATACTCCAGGATGGCCCAGTGAGTGCTGTAACACTCCAGGATGGCCCAGTGAGTGCTGTAACACTCCAGGATGGCCCAGTGAGTGCTGTAATACTCCAGGATGGCCCAGTGAGTGCTGTAATACTCCAGGATGACCCAGTGAGTGCTGTAATACTCCAGGATGGCCCAGTGAGTGCTGTAACACTCCAGGATGACCCAGTGAGTGCTGTAATACTCCAGGATGACCCAGTGAGTGCTGTAATACTCCAGGATGACCCAGTGAGTGCTGTAATACTCCAGTATGACCCAGTGAGTGCTGTAATACTCCAGGATGACCCAGTGAGTGCTGTAATACTCCAGTAGGACCCAGTGAGTGCTGTAATACTCCAGGATGGCCCAGTGGTGCTGTAATACTCCAGTATGACCCAGTGGTGCTGTAATACTCCAGTGTGACCCAGTGAGTGCTGTAATACTCCAGGATGACCCAGTGGTGCTGTAATACTCCAGGATGACCCAGTGAGTGCTGTAATACTCCAGGATGACCCAGTGGTGCTGTAATACTCCAGTATGACCCAGTGAGTGCTGTAACACTCCAGGATGGCCCAGTGAGTGCTGTAATACTCCAGGATGGCCCAGTGAGTGCAGTAATACTCCAGGATGGCCCAGTGAGTGCTGTAATACTCCAGTATGACCCAGTGAGTGCTGTAATACTCCAGGATGGCCCAGTGGTGCTGTAATACTCCAGTATGACCCAGTGGTGCTGTAATACTCCAGTGTGACCCAGTGAGTGCTGTAATACTCCAGGATGACCCAGTGGTGCTGTAATACTCCAGGATGACCCAGTGAGTGCTGTAATACTCCAGGATGACCCAGTGGTGCTGTAATACTCCAGTATGACCCAGTGAGTGCTGTAACACTCCAGGATGGCCCAGTGAGTGCTGTAATACTCCAGGATGACCCAGTGAGTGCTGTAATACTCCAGGATGACCCAGCGAGTGCTGTAATACTCCAGGATGGCCCAGTGATGCTGTAATACTCCAGGATGACCCAGTTAGTGCTGTAATACTCCAGGATGACCCAGTGAGTGCTGTAATACTCCAGGATGACCCAGTGAGTGCTGTAATACTCCAGGATGGCCCAGTGAGTGCTGTAATTCTCCAGTATGACCCAGTGAGTGCTGTAACACTCCCGGATGACCCAGTGAGTGCTGTAATAATCCAGGATGGCCCACTGAGTGCTGTAATACTCCAGGATGACCCAGTGAGTGCTGTAATACTCCAGTATGACCCAGTGAGTGCTGTAACACTCCAGGATGGCCCAGTGAGTGCTGTAATACTCCAGGATGGCCCAGTGAGTGCTGTAACGCTCCAGGATGGCCCAGTGAGTGCTGTAATACTCCAGGATGACCCAGTGAGTGCTGTAACACTCCAGGATGACCCAGTGGTCCTGTAATACTCCAGGATGGCCCAGTGAGTGCTGTAACACTCCAGGATGGTCCAGTGGTCCTGTAATACTCCAGGATGGCCCAGTGAGTGCTGTAACACTCCAGGATGGTCCAGTGAGTGCTGTAATACTCCAGGATGACCCAGTGAGTGCTGTAACACTCCAGGATGACCCAGTGGTCCTGTAATACTCCAGGATGGCCCAGTGAGTGCTGTAACACTCCAGGATGGCCTAGTGAGTGCTGTAATACTCCAGGATGACCCAGTGAGTGCTGTAATACTCCAGGATGGCCCAGTGAGTGCTGTAATACTCCAGGATGACCCAGTGAGTGCTGTAATACTCCAGGATGGCCCAGTGAGTGCTGTAATACTCCAGGATGACCCAGTGAGTGCTGTAATACTCCAGGATGACCCAGTGAGTGCTGTAATACTCCAGGATGGCCCAGTGAGTGCTGTAATACTCCAGTATGACCCAGTGAGTGCTGTAACACTCCCGGATGACCCAGTGAGTGCTGTAATAATCCAGGATGGCCCAGTGAGTGCTGTAATACTCCAGGATGACCCAGTGAGTGCTGTAATACTCCAGTATGACCCAGTGAGTGCTGTAACACTCCAGGATGGCACAGTGAGTGCTGTAATACTCCAGGATGGCCCAGTGAGTGCTGTAACGCTCCAGGATGGCCCAGTGAGTGCTGTAATACTCCAGGATGACCCAGTGAGTGCTGTAACACTCCAGGATGACCCAGTGGTCCTGTAATACTCCAGGATGGCCCAGTGAGTGCTGTAACACTCCTGGATGGCCCAGTGAGTGCTGTAACACTCCAGGATGACCCAGTGAGTGCTGTAATACTCCAGGATGACCCAGTGAGTGCAGTAATACTCCAGGATGGCCCAGTGAGTGCTGTAACACTCCAGGATGGCCCAGTGAGTGCTGTAACACTCCAGGATGGCCCAGTGAGTGCTGTAATACTCCAGGATGGCCCAGTGAGTGCTGTAATACTCCAGGATGACCCAGTGAGTGCTGTAATACTCCAGGATGGCCCAGTGAGTGCTGTAACACTCCAGGATGACCCAGTGAGTGCTGTAATACTCCAGGATGACCCAGTGAGTGCTGTAATACTCCAGGATGACCCAGTGAGTGCTGTAATACTCCAGTATGACCCAGTGAGTGCTGTAATACTCCAGGATGACCCAGTGAGTGCTGTAATACTCCAGTAGGACCCAGTGAGTGCTGTAATACTCCAGGATGGCCCAGTGGTGCTGTAATACTCCAGTATGACCCAGTGGTGCTGTAATACTCCAGTGTGACCCAGTGAGTGCTGTAATACTCCAGGATGACCCAGTGGTGCTGTAATACTCCAGGATGACCCAGTGAGTGCTGTAATACTCCAGGATGACCCAGTGGTGCTGTAATACTCCAGTATGACCCAGTGAGTGCTGTAACACTCCAGGATGGCCCAGTGAGTGCTGTAATACTCCAGGATGGCCCAGTGAGTGCAGTAATACTCCAGGATGGCCCAGTGAGTGCTGTAATACTCCAGTATGACCCAGTGAGTGCTGTAATACTCCAGGATGGCCCAGTGGTGCTGTAATACTCCAGTATGACCCAGTGGTGCTGTAATACTCCAGTGTGACCCAGTGAGTGCTGTAATACTCCAGGATGACCCAGTGGTGCTGTAATACTCCAGGATGACCCAGTGAGTGCTGTAATACTCCAGGATGACCCAGTGGTGCTGTAATACTCCAGTATGACCCAGTGAGTGCTGTAACACTCCAGGATGGCCCAGTGAGTGCTGTAATACTCCAGGATGACCCAGTGAGTGCTGTAATACTCCAGGATGACCCAGCGAGTGCTGTAATACTCCAGGATGGCCCAGTGATGCTGTAATACTCCAGGATGACCCAGTTAGTGCTGTAATACTCCAGGATGACCCAGTGAGTGCTGTAATACTCCAGGATGACCCAGTGAGTGCTGTAATACTCCAGGATGGCCCAGTGAGTGCTGTAATACTCCAGTATGACCCAGTGAGTGCTGTAACACTCCCGGATGACCCAGTGAGTGCTGTAATAATCCAGGATGGCCCACTGAGTGCTGTAATACTCCAGGATGACCCAGTGAGTGCTGTAATACTCCAGTATGACCCAGTGAGTGCTGTAACACTCCAGGATGGCCCAGTGAGTGCTGTAATACTCCAGGATGGCCCAGTGAGTGCTGTAACGCTCCAGGATGGCCCAGTGAGTGCTGTAATACTCCAGGATGACCCAGTGAGTGCTGTAACACTCCAGGATGACCCAGTGGTCCTGTAATACTCCAGGATGGCCCAGTGAGTGCTGTAACACTCCAGGATGGTCCAGTGAGTGCTGTAATACTCCAGGATGACCCAGTGAGTGCTGTAACACTCCAGGATGACCCAGTGGTCCTGTAATACTCCAGGATGGCCCAGTGAGTGCTGTAACACTCCAGGATGGCCTAGTGAGTGCTGTAATACTCCAGGATGACCCAGTGAGTGCTGTAATACTCCAGGATGGCCCAGTGAGTGCTGTAATACTCCAGGATGACCCAGTGAGTGCTGTAATACTCCAGGATGGCCCAGTGAGTGCTGTAATACTCCAGGATGACCCAGTGAGTGCTGTAATACTCCAGGATGACCCAGTGAGTGCTGTAATACTCCAGGATGGCCCAGTGAGTGCTGTAATACTCCAGTATGACCCAGTGAGTGCTGTAACACTCCCGGATGACCCAGTGAGTGCTGTAATAATCCAGGATGGCCCAGTGAGTGCTGTAATACTCCAGGATGACCCAGTGAGTGCTGTAATACTCCAGTATGACCCAGTGAGTGCTGTAACACTCCAGGATGGCACAGTGAGTGCTGTAATACTCCAGGATGGCCCAGTGAGTGCTGTAACGCTCCAGGATGGCCCAGTGAGTGCTGTAATACTCCAGGATGACACAGTGAGTATTGTAACACTCCAGGATGACCCAGTGGTCCTGTAATACTCCAGGATGGCCCAGTGAGTGCTGTAACACTCCAGGATGGCCCAGTGAGTGCTGTAATACTCCAGGATGACCCAGTGAGTGCTGTAACACTCCAGGATGACCCAGTGGTCCTGTAATACTCCAGGATGGCCCAGTGAGTGCTGTAACACTCCAGGATGGCCTAGTGAGTGCTGGAATACTCCAGGATGACCCAGTGAGTGCTGTAATACTCCAGGATGGCCCAGTGAGTGCTGTAATACTCCAGGATGACCCAGTGAGTGCTGTAATACTCCAGGATGGCCCAGTGAGTGCTGTAATACTCCAGGATGACCCAGTGAGTGCTGTAATACTCCAGGATGGCCCAGTGAGTGCTGTAATACTCCAGGATGACCCAGTGAGTGCTGTAATACTCCAGGATGGCCCAGTGAGTGCTATAATACTCCAGGATGGCCCAGTGAGTGCTGTAATACTCCAGTATGACCCAGTGAGTGCTGTAATACTCCAGGACGACCCAGTGAGTGCTGTAATACTCCAGGATGTCCAGTGAGTGCTGTAACACTCCAGGATGGCCCAGTGAGTGCTGTAATACTCCAGGATGGCCCAGTGAGTGCTGTAACACTCCAGTATGACCCAGTGAGTGCTGTAATACTCCAGGATGACCCAGTGAGTGCTGTAATACTCCAGGATGGCTCAGTGAGTGCTGTAACACTCCAGGATGTCCAGTGAATGCTGTAACACTCCAGGTTGTCCAGTGAGTGCTGTAACACTCCAGGATGTCCAGTGAGTGCTGTAACACTCCAGGATGGCCCAGTGGTGCTGTAATACTCCAGTATGACCCAGTGAGTGCTGTGACACTCCAGGATGTCGAGTGAGTGCTGTAATACTCCAGGATGGCCCAGTGAGTGCTGTAATACTCCAGGATGGCCCAGTGAGTGCTGTAACACTCCAGGATGGCCCAGTGAGTGCTGTAACACTCCAGGATGGTCCAGTGAGTGCTGTAACACTCCTGGATGGCCCAGTGAGTGCTGTAATACTCCAGTATGACCCAATGAGTGCTGTAATACTCCAGGATGACCCAGTGAGTGCAGTAATACTCCAGGATGGCCCAGTGAGTGCTGTAATACTCCAGGATGACCCAGTGAGTGCTGTAATTCTCCAGGATGGCCCAGTGAGTGCTGTAATACTCCAGGATGTCCAGTGAGTGCTGTAATACTCCAGGATGACCCAGTGAGTGCTGTAATACTCCAGGATGGCCCAGTGGTGCTGTAATACTCCAGGATGGCCCAGTGAGTGCTGTAACACTCCAGGATGGCCCAGTGAGTGCTGTAATACTCCAGGATGTCCCAGTGAGTGCTGTAACACTCCAGGATGGCCCAGTGAGTGCTGTAATACTCCAGGATGACCCAGTGAGTGCTGTAACACTCCAGGATGACCCAGTGAGTGCTGTAATACTCCAGGATGACCCAGTGAGTGCTGTAACACTCCAGGATGGCCCAGTGAGTGCTGTAATACTCCAGGATGGCCCAGTGAGTGTTGTAACACTCCAGGATGGCCCAGTGAGTGTTGTAACACTCCAGGATGTCCAGTGATGCTGTAACACTCCAGGATGTCCAGTGAGTGCTGTAACACTCCAGGATGTCCAGTGAGTGCTGTAATACACCAGGATGGCAGGAGCACAGTATAGAGGCCGGCAGCGCGTTTGGGGGGCCCACGTGGTGGTCCGCGAACATGGACGCGGCCCGCTCCTGCTGGACCTCCACAATGGACACCCTGGTGTGTCCAAGATGAAAATGTTAAGTTGAAGCTACGTTTGGTGGCACGGCATCGATGCGGACATCGAGCGGGTGGCCCAGTGCTGCGTCCCGTGTCAGGCACACCAGAGGCTGCCTCCTGCAGCCCCGCTCCACCCGTGGGAATGGCCAGGCTGTCCGTGTTCTCGCCTCCATATAGACTTTGTGGGCCCCTTTCAGGGGGTGATGTTCCCCATCCTCGTTGATGTCCAGTCCAAGTGGACGGAGGTCCTCGGGATGCAGGCGCCGACTGCCCGGCCACCATAGAGAAAGTCCGGCACATTTTCGGCACACGGCATACCCGAGGTGCTGGTGTAAGACAACGGTACTGTGTTTACAGCTGCAGAATTTGTGGCATTCATGTCTGCCAATGGGATGCGACACTCGAGGACTGCCCCATCGCACCCAGCTTCGAATGGACTGGCCGAGCGGGCAGTGTGAAAAACAAACATCGGGATCCTGGGAGACCTACTCAGCAAGGTCCTTATTCTGCAACCAGACAGCCCCGCATGCCACGACGGGCATCACACCAGCCCAGATGTTGATCAGATGCTGCCTCCACACCCATTTGAGTCTCCTGCTTCCGGATATTGGGAAACGCAGTACACGTCCGGAGCTTCGGTGAATGGCCGCTAGGAATCCCGGGCGCCATGTTGGCAAAAACATGCCTGGGCAAAAAGCCGCAAATCTAATTGCCACGTGGATCATCTCGGAAGCTGGATACCCCTGCCCTACTGGCTGTTGATTCAGGTGCCTCGTCTTCACCGCAATCCCAGCCACTCCTGTCAGCACCAACATCCCCGGCCCTACCGAGGATTCAGCGCTGATTTCTGAGGATACTGAGATGCCAGACAAAGAATCGCCTCGCTCCGATTCAGAAACGGAGATGAACATTCTGCCACCGCCGGAGGTGCCCATGCTGGCCCCCGCGGCCACACTGGCATTGCTGCTGCTGCCCAGGTTTCATTGTCCACCACCATTCATTGTGGAATCGCTTCGCTCTGTCTATCACTTGCTGCTTATGCTGTTTGGCAACACAAGTAGTTCTGTGTTGTAGCTTCACCAGGTTGACACCTCATTTTTCGGTCTGCCTGATGTTGCTCCCGGCACGCTCTCCTGCACCCTTCATTGAGCCAGGGTTGATCCCGTGGTTTGGTGGTAATGGTCGAGTGGGGGATACGCTGGGCCATAAGTTGCAGATTGTGGTTGATACAATTCTGCTGCTGCTGATGGCCCACAGCCTCATGGAGGCCCAGACGTGAGTTGCTAGATCTGTTCAAAGTCTACCACATGATGGAGAGTATCCTTAATGTGAAGATGGGACTTTGTCTCCACAAGGACTGTGCGGTGGTCACTGCTACCGATACTGTCATGGACAGATACATCTGCAGCAGGCAGGTTGGTGAGGATGAGGTCAAGTATCTTTTCCTCTCTTGTTGGTTCCCTCACCACCCGCTGCAGTCCCAGTCTAGCAGCTCTGTCCTTTAGGACCCGGCCAGCTCGGTCAGTGGTGGTGCTACCGAGCCACTCTTGGTGATGGACATTGAAGGCCTCCAACCAGAGTACATTCTGTGCCCTTGCCACCCTCAGAGCTTCCTCTACGTGGTGTTCAACGTGTCAACATGATTCAGACATTGCACACAAATTTATCCAGTGCCAGATGGATGAAGCCGGCCAAGTGGAGAGAGGCAGAGGCTTTGCAACGATGGCTGGGTTCCCCCACACCCAGTGTATAAAAGATTGCGCTAACACGGCTAGCAGGCGAGCTGGGAGCTTTCGCTCAGTGAATGTGCAGATGGTCTGTGACCACAGGACACACATTCTCCAGGTTTGTGGCCGTTTGTATTACAGCTGACACGATGCTTACAACATGCAGCACTCACAGTGCTGTCTATGGCTCCTACATGATTGGATGGATGGCTCTTGGGTGACAAGGGCTATCCCTTGAAAAGGTGGCTCGTGATCCCACACCCAAGAACAGAGGCAGAGGAGAGAGGGAACAGGAGCCATGTCTCCATCTGGGCAGTGTGGAGAGGACTATTGTGGGGGCACAAAACTTCAGATGCCTGGACCGATCCAAGGGAGCATTGCAGTATCCTCCAGAGCATATCTCCCTCATAGTTATGGCATGCTGTGCCCTATATGACCTGGCTCTGGCCAGGAGGGACCCAGTGGCGGCTGAAGAAGGTGAGGCAGCCCCACAGGTCAGGGAGGATGACGACAGTGATGGGAGATCCTGGGGAAACGCTGGGTCAGGACAGTGAGGCAGACGTCAGGAACGTTCAGGGAGGTGGGGAGTCCTGGGTGCTTTAATCCTCTGACGCTCCAGCGAAGCATCCACGACATTGAGGCTCCCTCATGCTAATGACAGTGTCTCCTTTGCAAACAATCGTCATATGATAACCCAACCCCAAACCCCAGAACCTCATCAAGTCAACTAAGCCCATTAAAGCAAAATAAACGTTTGTTGTTGTAATTGAGCACCGAACATACAAAGTTGCCAAATAGAACACAAATTTCAAAATAATTAATGACATGCCCTTGTTGTGCTCAAGTTTCCTTCAGCTTATTCTGTGGGTGCTGCTTCTTGCTGCTTGCCCTATGCCCCCTGCTTCACTGGCAGTGGCATTGGGGGCAGCCTGCTAACTGTGCTGTCCTGGTGGCCGTGATGACCTTGGCAATTCTCCTCTGGCCAGCGGGGTCTGAACAGGCGCCAACTGGGAGGGTGCGTCTAACCCTCTAGCTGGTCCCTCCTCAGTCATCGAGCCAACATCAGATGTAACGGCCACTGGAAGAGGGGTAGAGGGGCGGAGGGGCTGGTGCCCTCCATCGGAACGCCCTGAGAGGAGACCATAGAGAGGACAGGCAGCGTCTCCATCAGCTTCGGTCGCGTTTGCACCTCCCTGCTCACCATTGATGGACCAGCAACTAGCAGAGAGACTCGGTACCACCTCTTACACTGGCAGTAACGAATGTGACTCAGGTCACAGCTGGTGTGCTGGCTTGTGGGTCTGAGCACGACCCTTGGAACCCTCGAGCCTGTTCCTGAAGCTGCCTCTCTGTGAGGAGGTTGTGCACTCGGTGTTGAAGGTCCGTGCAGTACTCATGCTCCGCATGGATTACTCCATGACAGAGACTAAGGCATGCAAGGCTCTCTTGGATCTCCCTGCCCATCCCACTGGACATCTAGTATCTGCCGCCTGATGAACGACTCCAGAGGCTCGTCATCTGTCTGAGACTCAGCGTAGTCCTGGTCTCCAGCATTGCTGCCACTGTTGGTGCCCTGAGACCTCTCTCTGCCTCTGCCAGCTCCACGCGCGAGTGTGAAGTTCCCTCATCACCGCGTATTACCCGTGGAGCTGCTGACCTAATGCCCACCGACGTGTGAGTATCTGCGCTGGTGCCTGGTTCCGAGAGAATGGGTAACACTGCTGCAATGTCTTCCTCCGAGATTAATGGAGGAGGGGGGGATTTTCAGGGTCACCAGCAGCCCACCTGCGGGAGGAAGATGAGATGTCAGTACTTTACATCACTGTGCATGCTGGGTGGGCTGAGGTGATGAGACCTGCAGCCTGGTGCCATTCACATTGGAGCCTCAGTGTCCACTCTGACTGCAACATCTCTGTGTTTGCAGTAACCACCGAATGAGCACCTGAGAATGACACGCCGACCTTCATCTGAGACCTCCGTCTCGCCACAACCAGGGGAGTGAGCTGGCCTGTGGCAGTCCGCGCTATTGTGACGTAGCTTTGCCAGTGTAGGGTCCGAGTCCCTGTCTGGATCTGTTTTCTGGATATCGACAGGGTATCCATGAAATTTAGAGTCATGATGACTTTGCCCATCCTTGGTAGGGGTGAGTGTGGGGTGGAGGGGGCAGGCTGGTGGGCAGTGGTAAGTCTCTCAGGGCATCTGCATTTGCTACTAACATTCCTGGACAATGCTAAAAAGCGTATTTGAATGCTGCCAATGATCTGCTCAGCGTTGGATGGGGGCGATGGGACGAATCGCCTTGTCCTACGTAAAGATTGTGGTCTGTGACGATGGAAAAGTGTCAGCCGAAGGCATATTGATGAAGCGTTTTTTTTTTACACTCTTTAAAATCCTTTTTATTTATTTATTTATCATAAATTTAAAGTACCCAATTCAATTTTTCCAATTAAGGGGCAATTTAGTGCGGTCAATCCACCTACCCTGCACATCTTTGGGTTGTGGGGGTGAAACCCACGCAGACACGGGGAGAATGTGCAAACTCCACAAGGACAGTGACCCGTGGCCGGGATCGAACCTGGGACCTCGGCACCTTGAGGCAGCAGTGCTAACCACTGCACCACCATGCTGCCCTGATGAAACGTCTTTACCACCAATCTGTGCATCTGCCAGGGCCCTGTGTGTATTCGCGATTGGCTGCTCGGTGCCATCGTCCCATTGGTGAGATAGTACTGCTCCTACTCCATTAGGAGGGGCATTGTACGTTAATATGAGTGGTCTTGAAGGCCATAATTTGCCAATATGTTTGATGAAGGCAGTTGCTTCTTCACCCTCGCAAAAGCTTTGTCTTGTGATGTTTGCCATGACCATTTCTGATTGTGTTTTTGACAGTGTGTGCTGGGCTGTCAGCACGGTGCCGAGATTACGGGAATATTTCCTGTAATAATTTATGTGGCCGAGGAACGACTTTGGTTATGTTTCTTGGTGTCAGAGCTCCTTTTATGGCCTTTATCTTGTCTTCAATGTGCCGTCGGTCGTATTGTCAACACGGTACCTGAGGTACATTACCTCGCTTTCCTGAAACACACGTTTCTCTGTTAAGTCAGATGCCTGCGTCGGAGAATCGCAATAATAATAATAATCGCTTATTGTCACAAGTAGGCTTCAATGAAGTTACTGTGAAAAGCCCCTAGTCACCACATTCCGGCGCCTGTTCGGGGAGGCCGGTACGGGAATTGAACCTGTGCTGCTGGCCTTGTTTTGCGTTACAAGCCAGCTGTTTAGCCCATTGTGCTAAACCAGCCAGGCATCCTTCAAATTTTCCAGGTGTTCCTTCTTGGTGGCTCCTGAAATTAATACGTCGTCCAGATAAACTGCCACTCTGGACAATCCTTGAAGGATGTTTTCCATCACCCTCTGGAAAATAGCACCGCCAATTATACTCCAAAACGTAGGTGTGTATACTCGTATAATCCTTTTTGGGTATTAATGGTGACGTATTTTCTGGATGCTGCATCAAGCTCTAGCTGGAGGTGTACATGGCTCAATCCAACTTTGTGAATGTGTGGCCTCCAGTCAGTTTCGTATATCGGTCTTTGTCGAGGAAATTATAAGTCAGCACTTCGAGTTTTCGCCAAAGGTCTTTTATTTGAGCACAAAGTTTGTGGAGGGCTGGATGGACAGAAGTCATTCCAAATGCCCTGTATTATAGAGGTAAAAGCAGATATTTATATCATTCAGTGAGCAATATCTGGGACATAAAGCACTGTTTTAGATTAGAGAGAGACAGAAAAACAAACAGGCTGGAGTCATGTTTTAATAATAAACCTTGGGTTCCTTGCCTAAGTAACATAAAATCATGTTGTCAGCAAAACAATGTGCAGCTGTACGCTTGTTTATATTGTATGACCTTCTGACTATTTCATACAGAACTCTTGGCTGAAATAAAGCTAAGTATCCATCATGCTTTACCAAGTGCCTATTTTCATGAAATATAGGGCAGCACGGTAGCCTTGTGGATAGCACAATTGCTTCACAGCTCCAGGGTCCCAGGTTCGATTCCGGCTTGGGTCACTGTCTGTGCGGAGTCTGCACGTCCTCCCCGTGTGTGCGTGGGTTTCCTCCGGGTGCTCCGGTTTCCTCCCACAGTCCAAAGATGTGCAGGTTAGGAGGATTGGCCATGATAAATTGCCCTTAGTGTCCAAAATTGCCCTTAGTGTTGGGTGGGGTTACTGGGTTATGGGGATAGGGTGGAGGTGTTGACTTTGGGTAGGGTGCTCTTTCCAAAAGCCGGTGCAGACTAGATGGGCCGAATGGCCTCCTTATGCACTGTAAATTCTATGAAATTCTATGATAGTCAAGCAGCTGATTAAAATGAATACTCTTAAGCAGGCAACTAATGCACACACTAAAGCCCCTTCTACAGTCTTCAATGCGAGGCATGGGGTACTAGTCTAAGCAGGAAGTTCTGTTGACTGTCATCTTATAGACACCGCAAAGGTGGACTGACTTATCAGACTTCAATACTGGGACTACTGGTGCAGCCCATTCTGCGAATTGTACTGGCCATATGATCCAAGGTTCTCGTGTTACTCCAATTTGGCCTCTGCTTTGACAAATTGTGCATACGGAATCGGCCGTGCCCTGACGTACTTGGGCAGGGCCTCCTGATCTACATTAATTTTTGCCTAGCGTCTTTGAGTTTCCTGACACCTTCCTGGAACACCTCAGGATACTTTCCTATGACTCCACATTTTGCAGCCAGTCTCTTCCCAGAAGGATGGCTTCTGGTCCTGGTACTATTATTGAGGGGACTCTGCTGCCCATGTGTGACTGGGGTTACGGTGGTTCCTACAATGCGTAATTGCTCCCCTGTGTATGTGGCCAACCTGGTCTTGGTATCCCGCCAGCCCAGGGACAAAATGCCCACTTGGAGACGCCTGAATGTCTGTTCCCCTATAATGGAGACGACGGCTCCTGAATCTCCTTTAATGAACTGATGGAGTGTGGTCTGGATTGATGCCACTTTGGTGATAAGAACGCAATTTAACTGCATTAACCCTTCCTGGGGGTTGTGCATTCTGATGATTCTGACAGCCTTGCCTTGGACGTGCCCTATCACCCCAGGTGCAGCAACTTTGTGACTGTTCCCTGTAGCCTTCCGTAGAGATTTCCCATCTGTTCCTGATGTCTCGTAGCTGCTGACCCCACGCCTTATTTCTCATCTCAGATTGTTGACATGGTGGTGGGTGGGTGACATGAGCACTGTCTGTGGGGGGTCCGGTTCTCCTGTATGGGTGTCAGAAACCTGTGATCCATGGAACCCTGGTGTTCCTGGGCCCTTTTCTCAGGTTTCCCGTGGCTTAGCGCCAATTCTATGGCTCTTTTAAGGCCAGGATAGGTTTCTGCGAGTAGTTTCCTCTGGGTTGTGACATAACTTTAAATTGAGGGGAGATAGATATAGGACAGATGTCAGAGGTAGGTTCTTTACTCAGAGAGTAGTAAGGGTGTGGAATGCCCTGCCTGCAACAGTAGTGGACTCGCCAACACTAAGGGCATTCAAATGGTCATTGGATAGACATATGGACGATAAGGGAATAGTGTAGATGGGCTTTAGAGTGGTTTCACAGATCGGCGCAACATCGAGGGCCGAAGGGACTGCGCTGTAATGTTCTATGTTCTATTATTTAGCACGTATACTAGTTGGCTCCACATCTCTGGGAGAGACAGTCCATACTCCGTGATCTGCCAGTTTCCGAAGTCTTGACAGGAATTCTGTTACTGATTCCCCGTGGAGTTCATCCAGCCGTGTTGAATCTATGACGTTGCAATATCACAGATGGTTTAGGGTCATAGTAATTCACTACTCGGTCCATCAGTTCATTAAAGGATTTTGAATCTGGGGCAGCCAGGTTGGTGAAGCTTTTAATGAAGCTGAATGTTGGGGCTCCCCAGGTGGTCAGGCGAATCACCTTCTGTCAGCCATCACCTTCCACGCTATTTACCCAAAGGAAATATCACATTTTTTCAGCATACTTTGGCCAATCATCCACGCCCCATTATATGGTTCTAATTTACCAAATAGCAGCATTTTGGGATTTTCTTCCGTCTTTTCCTACTGGAATTGACTTGTGGCTGTCCCGAAACCTGTTCTTCCTCCTTGTCGCCAGTGTGCTAATCCAGAAGACAAGGTCTAGAAGGTTAATTTTGTTTATTTATAACTACCACACCGTACACCAGCCTGGGGCTACCACCTTAGGCAGTCCAGGTTCGGGCCGGCATTTAAAGGGCTGAATTAATGAGCTGGGCAGGCCTCCACCCGTTACCAGGGAAACCCGAACTTCACGAGCCTCACAGGGAGACGGGGAGATCTATTATTGACCCCCCCCCCCCCACCCCCCCAACACAAAAGGCAGATCCAACACAGGCTCCGAGTTCTAACAGCCATGTGTATCCCTGTACTGTCCCTGGGATTGCAGGTAGTCAGTTATATTTAATTACTCAAAATTCAAATGTACCTGATGACATCTGACAATGAGAGTGTGTGTGTGTGTGCAGGTGGATAAGGTGGTGCAGATGTATGAGACAATGATGACTCGACACACAACAATGGTGGTTGGACCCACTGGAGGTGGGAAGACAGTGGTCATTAACACACTTTGCCAGGCTCAAACCAGGTGAGACATTGCAACACAATGTTTAACATGTTTCCTACAGTATTGCAACACAATGTTTAACATGTTTCTTACAGTATTGCAACACAATGTTTAACATGTTTCATACAGTATTGCAACACAATGTTTAACATGTTTCATACAGTATTGTGTGTGGAAGAGGAGATCCGCCAATTGAGAAGTCTGACCGGCAGAAATGTGAAATACCAGCTCTCCTGTACTTCAACATGTGTCACAGAATTACACTTTCCAAATATATATCGTTGTAAATATTCCATTACAAGATTTGAATATAGCTATTTGTGTCTTTGTTTTCCCTTTCCCTTCTAGATTGGCATTGCTGACGAAACTATACACACTGAACTCAAAAGCTGTCAGTGTGATTGAGTTATATGGAATCTTGGATCCTGCGACTCGTGACTGGACCGATGGAATTTTGTCAAACATCTTTAGAGATATTAATAAACCGACTGACAAGAAAGAGAGGAGGTAAAACCGCAGAATAATTACAACATAGAAAGAGGCGATTCGGCCCATCGTATTTCCACCAGCTCTCCAAACAATCAGTTGATCTAATTCCACTCTGCTTTCTCCCCATAACTCTGCACATTCTTCCTTTTCAGATAACAGTATAACTCCCTTCTGAGTGCTTTAATTGAACCTGCCTCCACCACGCTCTCAGGCACTGCATTCCAGACCTTTCACTTGCTACGTTTAACCTCGTGTTGCTTTTGTCTCTTTTTCCAATTGCTTTCAATCTGTGCCCTCTCAGTCTCCATCCTTTTCCCCCTGTCCACTCTGTCCAGCACCCCCAAATTTTGAACACCTCTATCAAATCTCCTCTCCGCCTTCTCTTCTGCCTGTGCCGAGTCTCGAGACAGGATCTACTCCCATTTGGAAGCAAATGGACGTATTAGTGAGAGGCAGCACGGTTTTGTGAAGGGGAGGTCGTGTCTCACTAACTTGATAGAGTTTTTCGAGGAGGTCACTAAGATGATTGATGCAGGTAGGGCAGTAGATGTTGTCTATATGGACTTCAGTAAGGCCTTTGACAAGGTCCCTCATGGTAGACTAGTACAAAAGGTGAAGTCACACGGGATCAGGGGTGAACTGGCAAGGTGGATACAGAACTGGCTAGGCCATAGAAGGCAGAGAGTAGCAATGGAAGGATGCTTTTCTAATTGGAGGGCTGTGACCAGTGGTGTTCCACAGGGATCAGTGCTGGGACCTTTGCTGTTTGTAGTATATATAAATGATTTGGAGGAAAATGTAACTGGTCTGATTAGTAAGTTTTCAGACGACACAAAGGTTGGTGGAATTGCGGATAGCGATGAGGACTGTCTGAGGATACAGCAGGATTTAGATTGTCTGGAGACTTGGGCGGAGAGATGGCAGATGGAGTTTAATCCGGACAAATGTGAGGTAATGCATTTTGGAAGGTCTAATGCAGGTAGGGAATATAGTGAATGGTAGAACCCTCAAGAGTATTGAAAGTCAAAGAGATCTAGGAGTACAGGTCCACAGGTCATTGAAAGGGGCAACACAGGTGGAGAAGGTAGTCAAGAAGGCATACGGCATGCTTGCCTTCATTGGCCGGGGCATTGAGTATAAGAATTGGCAAGTCATGTTGCAGCTGTATAGAACCTTAGTTAGGCCACACTTGGAGTGTAGTGTTCAATTCTGGTCGCCACACTGCCAGAAGGATGTGGAGGCTTTAGAGAGGGTGCAGAAGAGATTTACCAGAATGTTGGCTAGTATGGAGGGCATTAGCTATGAGGAGCGGTTGAATAAACTCGGTTTGTTCTCACTGGAACGAAGGAGGTTGAGGGGAGACCTGATAGAGGTATACAAAATTATGAGGGGCATAGACAGAGTGGATAGTCAGAGGCTTTTCCCCAGGGTAGAGGGGTCAATTACTAGGGGGCATAGGTTTAAGGTGAGAGGGGCTAGGTTTAGAGTAGATGTACGAGGCAAGTTTTTTACGCAGAGGGTAGTGGGTGCCTGGAACTCGCTACCAGAGGAGGTGGTGGAAGCAGGGACGATAGGGACATTTAAGGGGCATCTTGACAAATATATGAACAGGATGGGAATAGAAGGATACGGACCCAGGAAGTGTAGAAGATTGTAGTTTAGTCGGGTAGCATGGTCGGCACGGGCTTGGAGGGCCGAAGGGCCTGTTCCTGTGCTGTACATTTCTTTGTTCTTTGTTCTTTGTTCTGCACATCCTCCCCGTGTGTGCGTAGGTTTCCTCCGGGTGCTCCGGTTTCCTCCCACAGTCCAAAGATGTGCAGGTTAGGTGGGTTGGCCGTGATAAATTGCCCTTAGTGTCCAAAAGGTTAGGTCGAGTTACTGGTTTACAGGGAGAGGGTGGAGGCGTGGGCTTGGGTAGGTTGCTGTTTCCAAGGGCCGGTGCAGACTCGATGGGCCGAATGGCCTCCTTCTGCACTGTAAACGTAACATTCCGTTTGCATTTTTAATTACAGGCTGTACCTGCAAACCGACTTTCTGCGATTCATGAACAAAGACACCCAGATCCCTCTGCCCGCTCCCTCTGCCCAGCTCCCTCTGCCCAGCTCCCTCTGCCCAGCTCCCTCTGCCCAGATCCCTCTGCCCAGATCCCTCTGCCCGCTCCCTCTGCCCAGCTCCCTCTGCCCAGCTCCCTCTGCCCAGCTCCCTCTGCCCAGCTCCCTCTGCCCAGCTCCCTCTGCCCAGATCCCTCTGCCCAGCTCCCTCTGCCCAGCTCCCTCTGCCCAACTCCCTCTGCCCAACTCCCTCTGCCCAGCTCCCTCTGCCCAGCTCCCTCTGCCCAGCTCCCTCTGCCCAGATCCCTCTGCCCAACTCCCTCTGCCCAACTCCCTCCGCCCAACTCCCTCCGCCCAGCTCCCTCCGCCCAGCTCCCTCTGCCCAGCTCCCTCTGCCCAGCTCCCTCTGCCCAGCTCCCTCTGCCCAGCTCCCTCTGCCCAGCTCCCTCTGCCCAGCTCCCTCTGCCCAGCTCCCTCTGCCCAGCTCCCTCTGCCCAGCTCCCTCTGCCCAGCTCCCTCTGCCCAGCTCCCTCTGCCCAGCTCCCTCTGCCCAGCTCCCTCTGCCCAGATCCCTCTGCCCAGATCCCTCTGCCCAGCTCCCTCTGCCCAGCTCCCTCTGCCCAGCTCCCTCTGCCCAGCTCCCTCCGCCCAGCTCCCTCCGCCCAGCTCCCTCCGCCCAGCTCCCTCTGCCCAGACGCATTTTGAATCTGCTTTCCAGTTAGATAATAATTTACCTGACTATTTTTTCGGCCAAAATGAATAACCTCACACTTATCCACATTAAACTCCATCTGTCAAACTTTGGCCCAATCTCCTAGCCTATCTATATCCATCTGTAAACTCTGTATCTCCTCTTCGCTGCCTGTTTTCCCATCTATTATAGTATCATCCACAAATGTTGCTATGTTACACTCTGCCCCTGCTTACAGATCATTGATATAGATTGTAAACAGTTGAGGTCCGGGGACTGACCCCTGTGGCACCCTGCTAGTTACAGTTCACCAGAGAAGGACCCATTTATCCCAGCCCTCTGCTTTCTGTCAGCCAGCCAATCCTCAATCCAATCTAGCACTCTACCCCATTCCCCTGCGATCTCACCTTCTGGGTCAGTCTTTTATGTGGTACCTTGTCAAACACCTTCTGGAAGTCTAGATATATCACATCCACAGGTTCCCCATTATCCACCTTGCTGGTTACATCCTCAAGGAACACAAGCAACTTTGTGAAGCATGACTTATTCTTCATAAAACCGCGCTGACAATGGTGGATTGAGCTTTGTCTTTCCAAATGCTCAGTCATCTCCTCCTGAATGATTGATTCCAGCAACTTCCCCACCACAGAGGTCAAGCTAACCGGTCTGTAGTTTCCTGCTTTTTGCCTCTCCCGTTTTGAATAGCGGAGTCACATTAGCGTGTTTCCAATCCACCAGGATCCTTCCAGAATCCTGGGAATTGTGAAATATCATAACCAATGCATCCACAATCTCTGCTTCTACCTCCCATAATACCCTGGGGTGCAGGCCAGCAGGTCCCAGAGACTTATCTGCCTTTAATCCCATCAGTTTATTCAATACCGTCTCCCCAGTGATGGTTATTGCACCAAATTCCTCTGCATTAACTATAATTTTTGGAAATTTTTTATTATCTTCTACTGTGAAGGCAGAGGCAAAATATTGGTCCAGTGCCTCCAACATCTAACAAAGAAGAACAAAAAAAAGTACAGCACAGGAACAGGCCCTTCGGCCCTCCAAGCCCGTGCCGACCATGCTGCCCGACTAAACTACAATCTTCTACACTTCCCGGGTCCGTATCCCTCTATTCCCATCCTATTCATGTATTTGTCAAGATGCCCCTTAAATATCACTATCGTCCCTGCTTCCACCACCTCCTCCGGTAGCGAGTTCCAGGCACCCACTACCCTCTGCGTAAAAAACTTGCCTCGTACATCTACTCTAAACCTTGCCCCTCGCACCTTAAACCTATGCCCCCTAGTAATTAACCCCTCTACCCTGGGGAAAAGCCTCTGACTATCCACTCTGTCTATGCCCCTCATAATTTTGTAGACCTCTACCAGGTCGCCCCTCAACCTCCGTCGTTCCAGTGAGAACAAACCGAGTTTATTCAATCGCTCCTCATAGCTAATGCCCTCCATACCAGGCAACATTCTGGTAAATCTCTTCTGCACCCTCTCTAAAGCCTCCACATCCTTCTGGCAACTGTGCTAACCACTGTGCTACCGTGCTGCCATTATTTTCATCCTCTGCCTTGAACTCTTGTCTCTTCCTGCAGAATCTGATTGAACACAAATTTGTTATCCTGTCAGTGCCCTGGTCCTGAAGTATAACGAAGGCCTATTTACTCTCACCCCACTCAGCCTTCCTGCCATTGAAACCACAAACCACATTTTTGTTACCTTTGGACATATTCCTGTGCTGTGCTGTACTTTATAGTGACCTTGAAATTAAATGAATCTATACTTGCCTTGCGGGGTAAATAGACCTTAAGCATCCGATATTGCTGGCATTGTGAGCACATAAAATCAACAAGATCGAGGAACAGGACTGCACCATATGGACCCTCGAGCCTGGTACGCCATTCAGTAGAACCATGGCACAATTCCACTTTCATACCCACTCCCCATTCTCTTTGATTCTTTGAGAGGCCAAAGAGCTGTCTACCTCAACATTAAATATATTCAAGGATGGAGCATCCACAACCCTCTGGGTTGAGAATTTCAAAGAATCACGAGCCTTTGAGTGATGACATTTTTCCTCATCTCTGTCCTAAATGATCAACCCCTTACCCTGAGACTGGAAACTGTATCACTGTATTCTAGATTTCCCAGCCAAGAGAATCAACTCTCTGTGCCCACCCTTCAGAATCCTGTATGTTTCAATGAATTCACTTCTTATTTTTTTGATCTCTAGAGAATCTGGACGCAATCTACGCAGCCTCCCATCATCAGACACCTCCCATTACCTTTGTTGCTGCTCCCCCCACCCTGCCAACCAATTTGCAGGTCAATTTCTCCAGCCACCTCCTCAATTAAATTCCATCCTCCAGCTTCCATTAACCTATCCAAAGTTCTGCCACCCCCTGTCCTGTGCAGCACTAAATCTTTCATTATCTGCTCTGGATTCCTGACATCCAACAAATTGAAGTTAAAATCATTATCTGTGTCTCCAGATTCCTCCCAAGCATTATCCCTACAACCTCCCCCAACCTGACATCCTGCCCCACATCCTTTGGCCCTCTGACCCTGACCTGTTGTGAATCAGCCCTGTCTTTTCTCCCTAACATTGGTGCTACCTCCTGCTCTCTGGAACGCCCTCCTAAACTCCCTTACCCCATGATGCCCTCTGCATCCCACAATCCATCTGTTTGACTAAGCGTATGGTCATTTCTCTGACACCTTGGCATCTGTTCCATATCTTGTTATTTTCCTCTTTGGGACAGTTGTAGGTTAAAGTGCAATACAATTAGAATCAGCGAATGATACAGTGCAGAACAAGGTCGTTCTGTGCTGCCTCTTTCAAAGAGTTATCCATTTATCCCACACACTCTGCACTTCCCTCTTAGTCCTTCATTTTTTTCCAATTTAACTATTTATCCAGTTCCCTTTTGAAAGTTACTGTTTCCAGTGCCCTTACAGGAAGCAAATTCCAAATTGTTGTTAAAATATGTCTTTTTCAATAGATCTTTTGCCATTTAATTTGTCCACAAGTGTAGCAATTTACTATGGTTACGTTTGAAATGTGTCTTTATGTATCTTGCAGATATATTTTATTTGATGGGGATGTGGATGCACTCTGGGTAGAGAACATGAACTCTGTCATGGACGACAACAAGTTGCTGACCCTGGCTAATGGTGAACGAATCAGGCTGCAGGCACACTGCGCATTGTTGTTTGAGGTACTGCTCATGGATCATTGCTTCTGGATCTCTCTGCAGACTTGGGAAATCAGTGTTGGCCAGGAGGATGTTCTTCACTTCAGACTTCTAAAGGGTGGCACAGTGGTTAGCACTGCTGCGTCACAGTGCCAGGGACCCGGGTTCGATTCCCGGCTTGGGTCACTGTCGGTGCGGAGTCTGCACATCCTCCCCGTGTGTGCGTGGGTTTCCTCCGGGTGCTCCGGTTTCCTCCCACAGTCCAAAGATATGCATTGGACATGATAAATTGCCTTTTAGTGTCCAAATGTTAGGTTATGGGGATAGAGCAGGGGATTGGGTGTTCTTTCGCAGGGGCGGTGCAGACTCGATGTGCCGAATGGCCTCCTTCTGCACTGCAGGGACTCTATAATTCCAAAGGCAGAAATGCAAATTGCGTTGCACAGAATCAGGGTTATATTAACTGGCCCATAACATTTGCGCCACTCAAGTGCCAGGCAATGACCATCTCCTACAAGAGAGGATCTAACCACCGCCCCTTGACATTCAATGGCGTTACCATCGCTGAATCTCCCACAATCAACATCCTGGGGGTTACCATTGATCAGAAACTGAACTGGACCCAGCCACATTAATACTGTGGCTACCAGGGCAGGTCAAAGGCTAGCACCTCCAACAACACTCAAGAAGCTCGACACCATCCAGGACAAAGCAGCCGCTTGATTGCTCTCCCTTCCACAAACATTCACTCCCTCCACCACCGACGCACTGCAGTAACTCACCAAGGTTGCGCAGGCAGCACCTCCCAAAACCACGACCACTACCATCTAGAAGGACAAGAGCAGCAGTTCCTGCGAACCCCACCACCTGGAGGCTCCCCTCCAAGTCACTCACCACCCTGACTTCTTCCACTGTCGCTGGGGCAACATCCTGGAACTCCCTCCCCAACAGCACAGAGGCTGTACCTACACCTCAAGGACTGCAGCGGGTTCAAGGAGGCAGCTCACCCCCACCTTCTGAAGGGCAACTAGGGACGGGTAATAAACACCGGCCTAACCAGTGACGCCCACATCCTGTAAATGAATTTTTAAAACTTCCGAGTTCCCCAGCATCACATTCGGGGGATACCCCTATGCCGCTCAGGAATCCTTCCGGGACATTCGCACGTAGAAGTTTACTCGCCAATGGCCCAGAAGTGCTAACTTCCGCGAGACGATTGCGCCCCCTCCCGGACTGACCCCCCCCTCCCGGACTGACCCCCCCCCCCGGACTGACCCCCCCCCTCCCGGACTGACCCCCCCTCCCGGACTGACCCCCCCCCCCCCCCGGACTGACCCCCCCCCCCTCCCGGACTGACCCCCCCCCCTCCCGGACTGACCCCCCCCCCTCCCGGACTGACCCCCCCTCCCGGACTGACCCCCCCCCCCCCTCCCGGACTGACCCCCCCCTCCCGGACTGACCCCCCCCCTCCCGGACTGACCCCCCCCCCCCTCCCGGACTAACCCCTCCCCTCCCGGACTGACCCCCTCCTCCCAGACTGACCCCCCTCCCCCTCCCGGACTGACCCCCCCTCCCGGACTGACCCCCCCTCCCGGACTGACCCCCCGCCCTCCCGGACTGACCCCCCCCCTCCCGGACTGACCCCCCTCCCCTCCCGGACTGACCCCCCTCCCCTCCCGGACTGACCCCCCTCCCCTCCCGGACTGACCCCCCCCCTCCCCTCCCCTCCCGGACTGACCCCCCCCCTCCCGGACTGACCCCCCCCCCTCCCGGACTGACCCCCCCCCCCTCCCGGACTGACCCCACCCCCCCTCCCGGACTGACCCCCCCCCCTCCCGGACTGACCCCCCCCCTCCCGGACTGACCCCCCCTCCTCCCGGACTGACCCCCCCCCCCTCCCGGACTGACCCCCCCCCCTCCCGGACTGACCCCCCCCTTCCGGACTGACCCCCCCCCTCCCGGACTGACCCCCCCCTCCCGGACTGACCCCCCCCCTCCCGGACTGACCCTCCCCCTCACGGACTGACCCCCCCTCACGGACTGACCCCCCCCCCCCCCTCCCGGACTGACCCCCCCCTCCCGGACTGACCCCCTCCCCCTCCCGGACTGACCCCCTCCCCCTCCCGGACTGACCCCCTCCCCCTCCCGGACTGACCCCCTCCCCCTCCCGGACTGACCCCCTCCCCCTCCCGGACTGACCCCCTCCCCCTCCCGGACTGACCCCCTCCCCCTCCCGGACTGACCCCCTCCCCCTCCCGGACTGCCCCCCCCCTCCCGGACTGACCCCCCCCCCTCCCGGACTGACCCCCCCCCCTCCCGGACTGACCCCCCCCCCTCCCGGACTGACCCCCCCCCCCTCCCGGACTGACCCCCCCCCCCTCCCGGACTGACCCCCCCTCCCGGACTGACCCCCCCTCCCGGACTGACCCCCCCCTCCCGGACTGAGCCCCCTCCCGGACTGACCCCCCCCCTCCCGGACTGAGCCCCCTCCCGGACTGACCCCCTCTACCTCCCAACTTGACCGATCCCGTCCCTCCCTCTCTCCCTACCTCCCATGATGTCTACTCCCCCCCCCCCCCCCGACTGCCAGAAAAGGGTAGTGACGAACCTCTCTCCACCCCAGTTACTCCATGATGATCCTGCGGAGGCAGCTTCCCTGCCCTGTGTCACCCAGCCTGAGTGAGGATGGTTGGCCGAGACGGGGGCTTCGGAATCCCAGTGTGGATAAATGCGGAGATTCCCACTCTGAGGAAGTTCCGGGTCATTGTATCTATCTCGACCCGTACTCCTAGTGGCAAGCAGAGTGAATCTATTCCTGTTCTACAGCATCTGTAACAGGAACGTGAAGTTCGGGGACAATGCGAATCAGATCCATACAAAACTTATTTTCATCTTTGCAAGTTAAATTGATGGTTTACTACAACAACAATATGAATATTATACATAATAGAAAATTAAATCTGAAAATACTGGATTAACTCAGCAAGTCTGGCAGATCTGTGGAGCATGAAATACAATTAGTGTTTTAAGACAATGGACTTGAAACGTTAATTGTGTTTCTCTCTCCACAGACACTGCCAGAGTTGTTGAGTATTTCCAGCATTTTCTGTTTTTATTTCAGATTTCCAACATTTGCAATATTCTGCCTTTATTTACATATGAGTATTATCATGCCCTATTTACAAGTTGGTGCCATCTTGTAGTCCGTTTTAGAAGTGGAATTTTCTGTACTATATTAGGAACTAGGTTGAGTTCAACCAAACACAATCCATAAAAAATGCGTGTAACGTTTAGAGAAGGGAGACACTTCACATCCAGACTGGGTGTGAGCTGAACTCCCAGGTATGGAAGCGATTAATTTTGTTTATCAATTCTCTGATCATATATTTTTCTGATCAGGCAATTCACAACATAATTGCGCTAAATAAATTTACATTTTGTTGGTTGGTAATAATAAAATAATGACATTCTTCACAATAACTTACCTGAACAAATTTAAGTCTCTAAATGTTGTTATGGGCCAGGGTTTAGAAAACTCCAAAGTATATTATGGAGTTCACCTGACCTATAACTGTAGGATGAGCAGGAGCCTGCCTTTTAGGTCTAATTCAGTGGACTTTTTAGACACTTATAATTTAAAAAAACAAGCTTTATTCTAAGAATTGAGTTAACATTTGTATAAACACACACGGTAAGAATTTTTGTCAACTACAAACACAAAGGCCCCACACTGCTACAGTAATCTATGTATATACCCTTAATGAATTCCCCCTTAACTGTTCCAATTCAATGACAAGTAAAACCAGAAACCCCTTTTCAAAGGTGTGGCCCAGCACATGGCATTCTGACTGGTATAAGACTTGTTATCGATGCTCTGTTCACCTTTCCAAACAGCAGGTTTGAATTCCTTCCAGAAAGCAATTATCTCTGTTATGGGTGAGGCGTTTTCATAACCCCAAAATGTATCATGGCGTTCAACCAACCTCTCCCTTTAATGGATTTGTTGCTTTTCTGAGCACATGGCTTTTTCCCTAGGTGTGGGATTACAATTATGGACACGTGGGTTTCTAAACACAAAACACTGTTTATTCCATGAACTCAACTTAACATCTTAAATAAACATTTTATCTCTTAACACCCCTTACTTCAAAGATAACTCAGAAAATATTGAAACAGTAAATAATTCCTTAAAATGTTCCTTCAAACTTCCAAGATACTTAGCACCTTTAAACAAAATCACATTAGGTTAAAGGCTTTACTATTATAAGTTGAAATCACCCAAATGATCCAGAGATAGTCTTTCATGGCAGAGATCCAGCTCACTGCAAAACACAGACACACACACAGCTCTTTCCCTCCAAACTGCAAAACTAAACTTCCAAAATGGCTGACCTGAGCTCAGCCCCACCCATTCTCTGACATCACTGTTTTCTTAAAGGTACATTGCTTAAACATCCATGTCTTAAAGGTACTCTCCCATGACAATCTCTTTTAAGTTACCAAGTCGTCTGAAAACAGCTTTTAAAATGAACATAGAGAGGCACATCTTTCAACCTGTGCAGTTCAAAACCAGTCCAAACTCAAAGCGAAAGTAAAAACTCACAGAGCCACAGCCCAGCTCCACCCACACAATGACATCACTGAAGCCATGTGATAAGACAAAGACATTTCTTAAAGGGACACTCCCAGGACAATGTGTTCCTCAAATGTGTTTCCATGCTATGGAATAGTTTATCCATAACTTTAATGCTGCTTCCCTTCATGGTAACATTTTGCTGTGTCAAGACCTGAGGCTAGTGTCACTCCACAAATGAAGCAAGTTTGGAACGGTAGTTCCAGCACTTTTTCAACTTCTTGTCTGGCTGGGGAAGTTCAGTGAAACAGACTAAGTAGCCCACACTTGACATAACGTATTTTTTACTCTAAATCTCTCTCTCTCCATTGCACTAACTTACAGCTTGTTCAAAAACAAAATAATTAAATGTTAGGTGGAAACAAAATTCTCACAGCTGATTCTTGTTTTATTGTATACCATGACCAAAAATAAAGTTTGTGGTGGTCAAAGATGAAGCAGTGAGGGTGTGTTAGTGAAGCTGCGGTGTCAGTGAGGAACATTCCTCATTGTGAGCACATGTTTGAAAACGGGGTTACGATTGTAGCTTCATTTCTCTGATGTGCTTCCATCAACCAGGTTTTGTTCTCAGCCTCCTGCCCCTTACCGCAAATCTCTGCCCCCTGGTCATTGATCCCTCCACCAAGGGGAAAAGTTTCTTCTTGTCCACTCTTTCTGTGCCTCTCAGAATTTTATACATCCCAATTATCTTTCATAAGAACCTTAAAAACTAGGAGCAGGAGTCGGCCATCTGGCCCCTCGAGCCTGCTCCACCATTCAATGAGATCATGGCTGATCTTTTGTGGACTCAGCTCCACTTTCCGGCCCGAACACCATAACCCTTAATCCCTTTATTCTTCAAAAAACTATCTATCTTTATCTTAAAAACATTTAATGAAGGAGCTTCCGTCTTCTCTGCTCCAAGGAAAACAACCCCACTCTATCTAATCTCTCTTCATAATTGAAACTCTCCAGCCCAGGCAGCATCCGGGTAAATCTCCTCTGCATCCTTTCCAGTGGCGATCACATCCCTCCTATAATGTGGATTCCAGAATTGCGCACAATACTCGAGCTGTGGCCTAACCAACGTTTTATACAGTCCCAGCATAACTTATCTGCTTTGAACTCTGTGCCTCGACAAATAAAAGCAAGTATACCATATGCCTTTTTAACCACTGTATCCACCTGCTCTGCTACCTTAAGGGACAGGTGCACATGCACACCAAGATCCCGCTGTTCCCCGGTGCTTCCCAGGGTCCTGCCGTTTATCGTGTATTCCCTGTCTTGTTTGTCCTGCCCAAGTGCATCACCTCACACTTATCCGGATTGACCAGCCCATCTGACCAGCCTGTCTATATCCTCCAGTAATCGAAGGCTATCCTCCTCACTGTTTACCAACCCACCAATCAGGAACTGACCCATTTCTGCATACTCTCTAGTTTCTGCCAACCAGCCGATCTTCTATCCAGGCTAATATGTTACCTCCATACACAGTGAGCTTTTATTTCCTGAAATAACCTTTGATGTGGCATGTTATCAAACGCTTCTGGAACTCCAGGTACAGTACATCTGCAGGTTACCTTTTATCCACAGTGCATGTCACTCCTTCATACCTATTAAATGATCTGCAGATGTGCAAATGGATAACAAGGTTCCTAATGTGGCAATATTTGCAGCCATATTGTGCCCAGTGGAAGAAAAATAGTTCATTTTTCAAATGGAAATTCTGTCAGCAGTTTGGGATGATCAGGGTAGTAGGCTGCAGTTCAGAAGCAGAATCACTCTGAGAATTATAGCAGGGATTAAAGTGGGAACGTAAACATGAATTGATGGACAGTTATTGTTTATGAAGCTCTCATTGGCTTATTCTTGATACATCAATATTGAGCCTGCCCTTTATTTCTGTATGGGTGATGTAGGTTGGAGATTTACAGTATGCCTCTCCAGCCACCGTGTCTCGCTGTGGGATGGTGTACGTGGACCCCAAGAACCTGCGGTATAAACCCTTCTGGGAAAAGTGGACCAATGAGAGGACAAGCAAGGTGTGAACTGATTTTATAATCAGCTTCAAATTTTAAACATTGAAAAATGTGCAATAGAAAATTGCTTTTATTTAACTGCAGTTTGCACTTTTCAGAATTTATTTTGTTGTGTAGATTGTTACTTTCACTCATTTTTAGATTTGTGAAGTGTTTTGATTACAATTTTTTAAAACTAGCTATAATGTCATTTTAATGCAGAAATTAAATTGCTATCTGTTTTAAACCTTGCGGCACGGTAGCACAGTGGTTAGCACTGTTGCTTCGATTCCCCGCTGGGTCACTGTCTGTGCGGAGTCTGCATGTTCTCCCCGTGTCTGCGTGGGTTTCCTCCGGGTGCTCCGGTTTCCTCCCACAAGTCCCGAAAGACGTGCTTGTTAGGTGAATTGGACATTCTGAATTCTTCCTCTGTGTACCCGAACAGGCGCCGGAATGTGGCGACTAGGGGAATTTCACAGTAACTTCATTGGAATGTTAATGTAAGCCCACTTGTGACACTAATAGTGATTATTATTATTAAGTTTTAATATGAACTTGAACAAAATCTGCAGTTCTTTATGAATTGAAGTTTAATTTAATGCTATAAAGTTGCAGATTGACCAGGTGGGAACAGTTCTCGCCTCGGAGTTAAAAGGTGATGGATTCAGGAACTCAAACCTGTGCTGACATTCCGAGTGTTGCACCTTGTATCAGGAGTGTTGCACCATCAGACGTATCTTCTCTCTGATGCACCGTTAAGCAGAGACCTCTTGTTCCTCAGATGGATGTAAAAGATCCCTTGTCATTATTCTGAGACAGAGTAGGTCAGGAGTAGGTCAGTTCTCCCCAGTGTGCTGGCCAGTTTTATCTGTCAGCCAACATCACTGAAACTGATTATCTGTTCGGTATCACATTGCTGTTTACTGTGTGAAAATTAGCTGCCATGTTTCCTACATAATAACAGTGACTATTCTTCAAAAGTACTTCATTGGCTGTGGCGCATTTTGGATGCCATAAGACCATAAGACATAGGAGCGGAAGTAAGGCCATTCGGCCCATCGAGTCCACTCCACCATTCAATCATGGCTGATTTCAACTCCATTTACCCGCTCTCTCTCCATAGCCCTTAATTGCTCGAGAAATCTTAGGGCAGCACGGTAGCATAGTGGCTAGCACAATTGCTTCACAGCTCCAGGGTCCCAGGTTCGATTCCGGCTTGGGTCACTGTCTGTGCGGAGTCTGCACATCCTCCCCGTGTGTGTGTGGGTTTCCTCCAGGTGCTCCGGTTTCCTCCCACAGTCCAAAGATGTGCAGGTTAGGTGGATTGACCATGATAAATTGCCCTTAGTGTCCAAAATTTCCCTTAGTGTTGGGTGGGGCTACTGGGTTATGGGGATAGGGTGGAGGTGTTAACCTTGGGTAGGCTGCTCTTTCCAAGAGCCGGTGCAGACTCGATGGCCTCCTGCATGGTAAATTCTATGATAAATCAAGAATTTATCAACTTCTGTCTTAAAGACACTCAACGTCCCGGCCTCCACCGCCCTCTGTGGCAATGAATTCCACAGACCCACCACTCTCTGGCTGAAGATATTTCTCCTCATCTCTGTTCTAAAGTGACTCCCTTTTATTCTAAGGCTGTCCCCCGGGTCCTAGTCTCCCCTGCTAATGAAAACAACTTCCCTACATCCACCCTATCTAAGCCATTCATTATCTTGTAAGTTTCTATTAGATCTCCCCTCAACCTCCTAAACTCCAATGAATATAATCCCAGGATCCTCAGACGTTCATCGTATGTTAAGCCTACCATTCCTGGGATCATCCGTGTGAATCTCCGCTGGACCCGCTCCAGTGCCAGTATGTCCTTCCTGAGGTGTGGGGCCCAAAATTGCTCACAGTATTCTAAATGGGGCCTAACTAATGCTTTATAAAGCTTCAGAAGTACATCCCTGCTTTTATATTCCAAACCTCTTGAGATAAATGACAACATTGCATTTGCTTTCTTAATTATGGACTCAACCTGCAAGTTTACCTTTAGAGAATCCTGGACTAGGACTCCAAGTCCCTTTGCACTTCAGCATTATGAATTTTGTCACCGTTTAGAAAATAGTCCATGCCTCTATTCTTTTTTCCAAAGTGCAAGACCTCGCACTTGCCCACGTTGAATTTCATCAGCCATTTCTTGGACCACTCTCCTAAACTGTCTAAATCTTTCTGCAGCCTCCCCACCTCCTCCATACTACCTGCCCCTCCACCTATCTTTGTATCATCGGCAAACTTAGCCAGAATGCCCCCAGTCCCGTCATCTAGATCGTTAATATATAAAGAGAACAGCTGTGGCCCCAACACTGAACCCTGCGGGACACCACTCGTCACCGGTTGCCATTCCGAAAAAGAACCTTTTATCCCAACTCTCTGTCTTCTGCCTGACAGCCAATCGTCATTCCATGTTAGTACCTTGCCTCGAATACCATGGGCCCTTATTTTACTCAGCAGTCTCCCGTGAGGCACCTTATCAAAGGCCTTTTGGAAGTCAAGATAGATAACATCCATTGGCTCTCCTTGGTCTAACCTATTTGTTATCTCTTCAAAGAACTCTAACCGGTTTGTCAGGCACGACCTCCCCTAACTAAATCCATGCTGACTTGTCCTAATCCGACCCTGCACTTCCAAGAATTTAGAAATCTCATCCTTAACGATGGATTCTAGAATCTTGCCAACAACCGAGGTTAGGCTAATTGGCCTGAGGGAATGAATGGTCCTGTATAAATGTTGTTTCTTCCTCAAAGTACATTAATGTCCGCAGACTTTCCTTGAGATTTCTTCAGGTGTATGGTGTATGGTGAGTGATTATGTTAAGGAGTAAAGAAGAAAAAATGAGATACGATAGCTTAAAATGTCACTACATTGTAAAAATCCTTTCTGTGTGCTTCAGCAAGAACAGACTGATCTGCACAAACTGTTTAATAAGTACGTACCTTATCTCATTGAGATGATTATCGAGGGGATGTTGGATGGCAGACAGGTGGAGAAGTTAAAAACAATTGTACATCAAACAGAACTGAATATGGTAAGGAGGCATACTGACAGACTATTGAAGGGAAAATATTTATAGCAAGGATGATCTTTTAAAAATGAGAAATCAGTTAATATTTGAGATTGTTTTATTTTGTAATAAGTAATATAAAGATTCCATTTTTACTAAACATATTTCTAACTCGTTCAGTAAAGCAGAAAATACCAAAACATTTCTGTAAACATTCCTGTCTGCATCTCTCGGCTCCTCGCCAGTCGCAATCTGTTTTCCATTCAGGCTTTACTTGGTGAACGGACTAACCCAGAAGGTTTTAGATGAAGGGATGATAATGAATTTCCGTGGGGCATTCCCTGCTCTGTCATTGTGTTTGCCAGAACCTTGTTTATGCATGGGTATGGCGTTCTGCTGAACCTTTGCCAAAGACATTGCTGCAAAGTGAATGGAGTAAATTCCGACCACTCCATTTACCGTCTCAGGTTGTAGACTAATTGAAGCGATTTCGAAAAACAAGTGAAAAGAAGAGAGTGTTGTTGCTCTGAACTCGTTTACCGTTTTCATTAAAATGGTGAGCATCCAGAATGTGGTTCCCCAAGGCTAAACCCTGTTTTGAATAATTGTTCTCCAGGTCACCCAGCTTGCTAGGATGTTGGATGCTTTTCTGGAAAAAGAGGTGGATAACTTTGACGTACTAGAATGCTATTTTATTGAGGCCTTGTACTGCTCTCTGGGTGCATGTCTTCTCGAGGACGGAAGGGGAAAATTTGATGACTATGCTAAACGTCTTGCCAGCATGTCAACAGTTGAAGCAGCTCACACGCTTGCAGGCCCAGGAGAACTGCCGGGTAAGTTTCTGAACCAATATTTTGCATTTTTTGATCATGTAACGGGAAATTTAATGAGAAAAATATTAGCTTGCATCTGCATTCACGAAGTAAAGGTTGCTATAAATCCAGAATCTTTTCACAAGTGAAGTGTCAATCTTCTTTTTTTGATCTTGGAGAAATTTAAGTGACTAAAAGATGATACACTCTGAGGGCCAGATGGCTGACATCCTAGGTTTCTAAAGAAGATAACTGCAGATAGAGTGGACTTCCTAAACTTTCCTGGGTTCAAGAACAGTCCAACAGATTGGAAGTCTGCCGTTCAAGAAATGGAGAACAAAAACAGAAAGCTACAGACCATTAAAGGAAACTAGTTGGCTGTCTCAGAGACTGCCCTCGCAGGATAAACCAACACTCATCATCCTTCAGCTCTCCCTAACCCGGAACCAGTGCTCTACAGTCCTCAGTACGAATGCCCCGACACTGGAAGCTACAGACCAGTCCAAAGAGGGATTTTATTCGAGCCTCGAACAGTCCCTGGTCTGAGTCAGAACGAGGAACCAACTGATCTTCTTTGACAGCTTCACCGTCAGAGTTTGAAAGGACACCGATTCTGGGGAGATGGAATCAGCAGAGGTGGGAGGGAAATTTATTCATCAACGTTACCCTGCTCCTGACAAAATGCCTGAAACATGGCCTTGCCATAACCAACACCTTGTTGAAGGCCTCACGGCAAACCCTGGCTCCAACAACTGGCACCTGTTCGACGACGTCCTCATCCAAGTGAGACGTGCCCATCACCCACACCCTGACATGAGCTGATGATGTTGGATGGGCCACTTTCTAATCCGCTCAGTGATCTAGATCAATGTAGCCCCAAAGCAGAGTCAGCAACAGAAACAATGCCTCAGGCATTCAAAACGGCACTCAAATACTCAGATAAGAGTTCCCTATTCAACCAACACCTCGCTGCCAACCTGACGGCCCACAGTGACCCAGAGAGGCAGAGTGTCCACAGCACCTGGTCTTCTCTCAAGGCCAACATCAACAGCACCTACGAAGAGACACTCGATCAAAAACTGTTTTTTATTAAAATAATCTTTATTATTGTCACAAGCAGGCTTACATTAACACTGCAATGAAATTACTGTGAAAATCCCCTAGTCGCCACATTCCGGCGCCTGTTCGGGGACACAGAGGGAGAATTCAGAATGTCCAATTCACCTAACAGCACGTCTTTCGGGACTTGTGGGAGGAAACCGGAGCGCCCGGAGGAAACCCTCACGGGGAGAATGTGTAGACTTCGCACAATTTGATGACAGGGACCCAGAGACCCAGGAGATGATAAGCGCAAGTACAAAGCTTTTACGAACATGAAACAGAAACCCAACTGCAGAGAAAGAAAGCAGCTCAATGGACCCTGAAGGCTGTGGTCCATTTAAAAAATCCCGCGGCCGAGGGATGAGATGGTGGGTGGAGAAAGTGCCGGAAATACAGCAGTTAGCCGAGAACCAGGACGCATGGATTTCTTCAGTGCAGTCAAGCCACCTACAGCCAAGGCACACAGGGCCCCAACCCACTTCAGGCCAACAACTGAGAAGTGCCCAGCAAGAACAGAGAGGCAGTCATGCCCGCTGCAAGGAGCACTTTGAAGACCTCCTGAATGGAATCTCTAGCCGGGATTTTCTACTCCCGTTAGAGCGGGCAGGTTCAGTGACAAGAGCAGAAAATATCGCGAGAAGGCCATAGTCATGTTTTACTCTGGCGTGAAATCATGTCGTGATTGCCCCCTCCCCCCGTCAGTGTGGCCGCGTTCCCCACCATCGGGAACATCGCTATAATACATTTGCAACTCATTTTAGGGCCCGTACGCCAGAAACATCTCCCACACCGTCAAACAATCCATCCACAGTGGCGTGATGTTAGAACGGTGAGAATCACAACTGGCTTTACAAGGCATGCACCTGGTGAGCACCCCTCCGAGGGGAACTCAGAGGGGAGCGCAGTGCTTGTGAAGTGGCTTCGCGCATTAAGGGGGTTCACCCGGGGGTAACAGCTCTAACTGGGGGTGACCAGCTCATGACTCGGGGGTACTGGCTCTGACTAACAATGACTGGGCTTGATCCGGGGGTGAGCAGAGTAGCACTGGAGGCAGACTGGGAGCCTAATCAGAGGCCTAGTTGGAGGGTATTTGGAGGACGACTCCGGATTCTGTGGCAGAATGATCCAGGGAAAGGCTTCAAGGTATCCAGGGCCTAGTCAGGGCAGATCAGGTTGGGGTTAACTCAGGGCAGACCAGGAGGGTTGAATTTGGTGAAATTGGCGACGATGAATCGGGCGACACCGGGGACGTTGACCCTGGGGAGAATTGGGGGTGGGGTTTATTCAGGGGAGACCAGGGTAGTTGAATTAGGGGTGACCGGGGGGTGAGGGGCGGAGTGGTGGAGACTGTTAAAACTGAAAAGCACCTTTACTGAGCCTCACAAAGGGAGGAGAAGCTGGGGCAGTGCGGTGGGCGGGCAGTCATCACGGCTGATGCTTATGCTCAGATCTGTGGGTGGTGGCGGGGGGGGAGGCTTCTGGAGGCAGAAGAGCATGTATAGACATGTCAGTGATCATTACCTTCTTGCAGCTAAAACCGTTCTACTGTAACTCAATTAACATGTCTGGGGCCAAACTAGTCACACAGCTCTGCCCACTCACGCACCACTTATGTGTGTGAGTGCCACTGATTACTGCTCAGCGTTTAATCTTTGGTGCACTGACTTGCAGAATCATGACTACCATCGTGTGCCTGTGCTGTTGGCCGACTGGACAAGCAATTGCGTTCCCTCCGATAGCTGGCAATAGCACACTGCATTCCCTCAGAGAGCTGGCATTGGCACACTGCGTTCCCTCAGAGAGCTGGCATTGGCACACTGCGTTCCCTGAGAGAGCTGGCATTGGCACACTCCGTTCCCTCAGAGAGCTGGCATTGGCACACTGCGTTCCCTCAGAGAGCTGGCATTGGCACACTGCGTTCCCTCAGAGAGCTGGCATTGGCACACTGCGTTCCCTCAGAGAGCTGGCAATGACACACTGCGTTCCCTGAGAGAGCTGGCATTGGCACACTGCGTTCCCTCAGAGAGCTGGCATTGGCACACTGCGTTCCCTCAGAGAGCTGGCATTGGCACACTGCATTCCCTCAGAGAGCTGGCAATGGCACACTGCGTTCCCTGAGAGAGCTGGCATTGGCACACTGCGTTCCCTCAGAGAGCTGGCAATGGCACACTGCGTTCCCTCAGAGAGCTGGCATTGGCACACTGCGTTCCCTCAGAGAGCTGGCAATAGCACACTGCGTTCCCTCAGAGAGCTGGCAATGGCACACTGCGTTCCCTCAGAGAGCTGGCAATGGCACACTGCGTTCCCTGAGAGAGCTGGCATTGGCACACTGCGTTCCCTCAGAGAGCTGGCAATGGCACACTGCGTTCCCTCAGAGAGCTGGCAATGGCACACTGCGTTCCCTGAGAGAGCTGGCATTGGCACACTGCGTTCCCTCAGAGAGCTGGCAATGGCACACTGCGTTCCCTCAGAGAGCTGGCATTGGCACACTGCGTTCCCTGAGAGAGCTGGCATTGGCACACTGCGTTCCCTCAGAGAGCTGGCATTGGCACACTGCGTTCCCTCAGAGAGCTGGCAATGGCAACTGCGTTCCCTCAGAGAGCTGGCAATGGCACACTGCGTTCCCTCAGAGAGCTGGCAATGGCACACTGCGTTCCCTGAGAGACCTGGCAATGGCACACTGCGTTCCCTCAGAGAGCTGGCATTGGCACACTGCGTTCCCTCAGAGAGCTGGCAATGGCACACTGTGTTCCCTGAGAGAGCTGGCATTGGCACACTGCGTTCCCTCAGAGAGCTGGCATTGGCACACTGCGTTCCCTCAGAGAGCTGGCATTGGCACACTGCGTTCCCTGAGAGAGCTGGCATTGGCACACTGCGTTCCCTGAGAGAGCTGGCATTGGCACACTGCGTTCCCTCAGAGAGCTGGCAATGGCACACTGCGTTCCCTCAGAGAGCTGGCATTGGCACACTGCGTTCCCTCAGAGAGCTGGCAATGGCACACTGCGTTCCCTCAGAGAGCTGGCAATGGCACACTGCGTTCCCTCAGAGAGCTGGCATTGGCACACTCCGTTCCCTCAGAGAGCTGGCATTGGCACACTGCGTTCCCTCAGAGAGCTGGCAATGGCACACTGCGTTCCCTCAGAGAGCTGGCATTGGCACACTCCATTCCCTCAGAGAGCTGGCATTGGCACACTGCGTTCCCTCAGAGAGCTGGCAATGGCACACTGCGTTCCCTCAGAGAGCTGGCAATGGCACACTGCGTTCCCTCAGAGAGCTGGCAATGGCACACTGCGTTCCCTCAGAGAGCTGGCATTGGCACACTGCGTTCCCTGAGAGAGCTGGCATTGGCACACTGCGTTCCCTCAGAGAGCTGGCATTGGCACACTGCGTTCCCTCAGAGAGCTGGCATTGGCACACTGCGTTCCCTCAGAGAGCTGGCATTGGCACACTGCGTTCCCTCAGAGAGCTGGCATTGGCACACTGCGTTCCCTCAGAGAGCTGGCATTGGCACACTGCATTCCCTGAGAGACCTGGCAATGGCACACTGCGTTCCCTCAGAGAGCTGGCAATGGCACACTGCGTTCCCTCAGAGAGCTGGCAATGGAACACTGCGTTCCCTCAGAGAGCTGGCAATGGAACACTGCGTTCCCTCAGAGAGCTGGCAATGGAACACTGCGTTCCCTCCGAGAGCTGGCAATGGAACACTGCGTTCCCTCAGAGAGCTGGCAATGGCACACTGCGTTCCCTCAGAGACCTGGCAATGGCACACTGCATTCCCTCAGAGAGCTGGCAATGGAACACTGCGTTCCCTCAGAGAGCTGGCAATGGCACACTGCGTTCCCTCAGAGAGCTGGCAATGGCACACTGCGTTCCCTCAGAGAGCTGGCAATGGAACACTGCGTTCCCTCAGAGAGCTGGCAATGGAACACTGCGTTCCCTCAGAGAGCTGGCAATGGAACACTGCGTTCCCTCAGAGAGCTGGCAATGGCACACTGCGTTCCCTCAGAGAGCTGGCAATGGAACACTGCGTTCCCTCAGAGAGCTGGCAATGGAACACTGCGTTCCCTCAGAGAGCTGGCAATAGCACACTGCGTTCCCTCAGAGAGCTGGCAATGGCACACTGCGTTCCCTCAGAGAGCTGGCAATGGCACACTCCGTTCCCTCAGAGAGCTGGCATTGGCACACTGCGTTCCCTGAGAGAGCTGGCAATGGAACACTGCGTTCCCTCAGAGAGCTGGCAATGGAACACTGCGTTCCCTCAGAGAGCTGGCAATGGAACACTGCGTTCCCTCAGAGAGCTGGCAATGGAACACTGCGTTCCCTCAGAGAGCTGGCAATGGAACACTGCGTTCCCTCAGAGAGCTGGCAATGGCACACTGCGTTCCCTCAGAGAGCTGGCAATGGCACACTGCGTTCCCTCAGAGAGCTGGCAATGGCACACTGCGTTCCCTCAGAGAGCTGGCAATGGAACACTGCGTTCCCTCAGAGAGCTGGCAATGGAACACTGCATTCCCTCAGAGAGCTGGCATTGGCACACTGCGTTCCCTCAGAGAGCTGGCAATGGAACATTGCCTGAGGACTGCGCTTGAAATCCTTGGCTGTGTGTTGAATTGCGTATTGACAAGCGCTCCTCAGATGGGCACAAAGCCTCGGAATGAAGCTTAGAACAGCCTGCACCTGAGATAAGAACTCAGGATGTAGCAGAGAGGCCAATGCTGTGGCCATTTGGTCAGACTTACAGCGGACGAACGCCTCCATACTACGGCCTTGCAATCCAGGTTTCAGCAACTGAGGTACGACCGAATCCAGAGACATGTCAACAAACTGGGAATCCGCAGGTTCCTGGCATCCAGGAATCTGTCAACTTCTGGCAGCTGGGATATCCTTACCTCCGCCTGCTGTGGCTCTGAGATTGTGACACCGAGGCTAGTCGAGAACTAGGTCGCCCCGAGGTGTGTGTCTGCGCTGGTGCAGGGTGTGAGTGAACGTTGAGATGGTTCTTCGATGTCAGGGCCTGTGAATCCCTCCCTCTCTGGTGGTGTTGGGCCCGGAATCGAGACTCTGGCTGAGAATCTCCCTCTGCTGCTTCCCAGGTGTGCCTGCGAAAGAAAGGAGAGGTCGTTAGAGCCGGGCAGGGCCGTTCCGAAACGGCAGACACGACTCAGAGCCTGTTGAATGATGAATGATGCTGGACCCTCATTTGGTTTATTGCTGCCACCCTCACCATCAGTATCGGAGCGGTTAACACCCCCCTGACCAACTGGGTGGTTCTTCACTCAAAGTCTGAGCGGACCTTTATCGCTGGCATCCCTCTGCCCGTCCGGCTGGGTTCTCTCCCTCTTGTTGTGTGCCAGCCTCTCCCGCATGGAGACAGATGGAGAGAGCGTGAGCAGGATTCGTGCCAGGGCAGGTGGTAAGCGTGCCTGGCACATGTGAATGGTGAGTGGGGTCGGCAAGATGATAAAGACACAACCCGCGGGGGAGATGAAGGTGTGGAGAGATTGAATAGTGGTGTCCCTTGAGCTGGCACTGAATGAGATCCAGGTGGATGTGTATTGTGTGTGTGTGAATGGAGAGCGACTGACCCTGGCAGAGTGCAGATCATTCATCCTCTTACAGCACAGGATGGTTGTCCTTTTCTGCAACCCATGCTGGGTTGGTGAACCTGCCGGCTGGCTTCCTTCATGAGTGCGGGTACAGCACATCTTAACGGGGCCTCTACTGCTTCGAGCAGTCCCTCCAGTGAGTGTATCAAACATTGGGGCGGAATTCTTGGCAGCCACCAGCGAGCGGCAGAGTGGTTGCTGTGCACCGGGGCGTTACAGAGAGACAGGATCGGATTTTGAAATGCTGGCTGGGACAAGGAAGGTTCATTTTCAATTGGGAGGCCTGGGGGGGGATGCAATGTCTGGAAGAGGGTGCAGTTATCAGAAACACAGTGGGCACATATGAGAACTAATGGATACACTGGCCAACAAATTTAAGAAATGGAGATTTATCCTCAGTTGCTCAGTCAGTGTCACTGATGCTGAAGGGTTTGTATTTGGGAACAGTGAGTGGTGGGAGTCCTCAGAGGGACATGAAGCGACTGTATATTCCTCCCTGTTCGTCTAAATTAAAAATGAGAATACCAATTATTTCAGATTTCCAGTATCTGCAGTATTTTGCTTTTATGTAATTAGTTTGTTGCATTTCAACTTAAATCTCTGACAAACGTTTAATTTCCTTGCTTAAGTCCTCCTGCAAATTCCGTATTTAGTGTCTCGGTAAGTGGGCCTCCAGGAATCTGAGAGTTTTAACACCAGTTATTCAGTAATGTTACATTCTTGAAATTGAACTTTTGTATTTGTTGTAGGTCACCTGCCAACTCTTTACGACTTCCACTTTGATGATGTGAAACTGAAATGGATTCCCTGGAGCAAGCTGGTGACTAAATATGTCCATGATCCTCAAGTCAAATTTATAGACATTCTTGGTAAGTTTCTATCTTCCTGCAATGTGTTTGATACTGGATCTGGAAGGCTCGGATCTAAGTTTAGAATATCTGCTGTTGTCAGGGTCCTTTATGCGATAGTTTGGATTAAATTGTGGGCATCAACTGAAAATACAAATCTAGTGCATCATTAATAGAAACATAGAAATGTAGAAAACATAGTAACAGGAGGAGGCCATTCGGCCCTTCGAGCCTGCTCCGCCCTTCATTATGATCATGGCTGATCATCCAACTCAATAGCCTAATCCTGCTTTCCCCCATATCCTTTGATCCCCTTCACCCTAAGTGCAATATCTAACTGCTTCCTGAAACCATACAATGTTTTGGACTCAACTACTTCCTGTGGTAATGAATTCCCCAGGCCGACCACTCTCTAGGTGAAGAAATTTCTCCTCATCTCTGTCCTAAATGGTCCACCCTGAATCCTCAGACTATGACCCCTGGCTCTGGACCGCCCCCCCACCATCGGGAACATCTTTCCCACATCTACCCTGTCCAGTCCTGTTAGAATTTTACAGGTTTCTATGAGAACCTCCTTATTGCTCTGAACTCCAGCGAATACAATCTAAACCGATTTCAATCTCTCTGTACATCAGTCCCGCCATCCCTGGAATCAGTCTGGTAAACCTTCGCTGCTCTCCCTCGAGAGCAAGAACATCCTTCCTCAGAGAAGGAGACCAAAACTGCCCACAATACTCCAGGTGTGGCCTCACCAAAGCCCTGTATAATTGCAGCAACACATCCCTGCTTCTGTACTCGAAACCTCTCGCAATGAAGGCCAACATACCATTTGCCTTCTTTACCGCCTGCTGCACCTGCATGCTTACCTTCAGCGACTGGTGCACAAGGACACTCAGGTCCCGTTGCACACTCCCCTCTCCCAATTTATGGCCATTCAGATAATAGTCTGCCTTCCCGTTCTTGCTACCAAAGCGGATAATCTCCATTTATCCAAATTATACCACACCAGCCATTCGTTTGCCCACTCACTCAACTTATTCAAAGTTGGCAATGTTCCTCATATTCTGAGGGCGGCTGGTGTGGGGATTGGAAAATACCACATAGATGGTGGGGCAGGGAAATATTATCGGCACTGTTACAACCTGACATTTACTGACAATGAGGAAAATTGTCCAGGTATGTCCCGCCTGCAAAAAGCAGGACAACTATCAGCATAGTGATGGAGATGTCATTCACTGCGCTATCTAGCAGCATTACTCAGCAATAACCTGCTCACCAATGTTTCATGTGGGTTCCGCCAGCGCCACTCAGCTCCTGACCTCACTACAGCCTTGGTTCAAACATGGACAAAGAGCTGAAGGCCAGAGGTGAGGTGGGAGTGACTGCCCTCGACATCAAGGCAGCATTTGACCGAGTGTGGCATCAAGGAGCCCGAGCTAAACTGGAGCCAATGGTAATCAGGGGAAACTCTCCGCTGGTCGGAGTCGTACCCGGCACAAAGGGAGATGGGTGTGGTGATGGAGACCAATCATCTCAGCTCCAGGACATCACTGCAGGTGGTCCCCAGGATAATGGGTGGACTTCTTCCAAAAAGTGTTATTTTGCCAGCAAAACCAGTGAGAATCTCACCAGCTGTTCCTGTGCCATTTCCATAGCAATCCTCCCACACTTACATCATTTTCTTTGGAGCTTGGGGATATTCCTGCCAGGAAACGGAAGTGCAAGACCCAAATCTTCAGACAACCCGACCACCCAAACCCCCCACTCACCAGATACACTCCCCCACTCCCAGGAATCAGCCCTCTGCCTATCACTGTGACCGACCCCACTACAAGGTCGACGAAGGCCCTCCCCCTTTAAGGCCCCCTCTCAGGCCTCACACCTTGGCAGTGCCCCCTGGAACACTGGAACTGCCCCTTGACACCCTGGCAGTGCCATATTGAGATTCACCATAAATATCTTAGGTCCTGCCATCTTCAGATGCTTCACTGATGACCTTCCCTCCATCTTAAGTTGAGAAATGGGGATGTTCAGAAATGGTGTTCAGAAATGTGCAATTCCTCAGATAGTCTATGAGCCAGTCCATGCCAATGTGCAGCAACAGCTGACAACATCAAGGCTTGGGCTGATAAGTGGCAAGTTACATTCACACCACTCAAATGGCAGGCAATGTACAACTCCAACAAAGGATTATTTAACCGTATGTTTTGGAACCCCGTCATTATCAACGGGTGGCACGGTCGCACAGTGGTTAGCACAGCTGCTTCACAGCGGCAGAGTCCCAGGTTCGATTCCGGGCTTCGGTCACTGTCTGTGCGGAGTCTGCACGTTCTCCCCGTGTCTGCGTGGGTTTCCTCCGGGTGCTTCGGTTTCCTCCAACAAGTCCCGAAAGACGCGCTGTTAGGTAATTTGGACATTCTGAATTCTCCCTCTGTGTACCCGAACAGGCGCCGGAATAGAACATAGAACATAGAACGATACAGCGCAGTACAGGCCCTTCAACCCACGATGTTGCACCGAAACAAAAGCCATCTAACCTACACTATGCCATTATCATCCATATGTCTATCCAATAAACTTTTAAATGCCCTCAATGTTGGCGAGTTCACTACTGTTGCAGGTAGGGCATTCCACGGCCTCACTACTCTTTGCGTAAAGAACCTACCTCTGACCTCTGTCCTATATCTATTACCCCTCAGTTTAAAGTTATGTCCCCTCGTGCCAGCCATTTCCATCCGCGGGAGAAGGCTCTCACTGTCCACCCTATCCAACCCCCTGATCATTTTGTATGCCTCTATTAAGTCTCCTCTTAACCTTCTTCTCTCGAACGAAAACAACCTCAAGTCCTTCAGCCTTTCCTCATAAGATTTTTCCTCCATACCAGGCAACATCCTGGTAAATCTCCTCTGCACCCGCTCCAAAGCCTCCACGTCCTTCCTATAATGCGGTGACCAGAACTGTACGCAATACTCCAAATGCGGCCGTACCAGAGTTCTGTACAGCTGCAACATGACCTCCTGACTCCGGAACTCAATCCCTCTACCAATAAAGGCCAACACTCCATAGGCCTTCTTCACAATCCTATCAACCTGGGTGGCAACTTTCAGGGATCTATGTACATGGACACCTGGATCCTCTGCTCATCCACACTTCCAAGAACTTTACCATTAGCCAAATATTCCGCATTCCTGTTATTCCTTCCAAAGTGAATCACCTCACACTTCTCTACATTAAACTCCATTTGCCACCTCTCAGCCCAGCTCTGCAGCTTATCTATATCCCTCTGTGACCTGCTCCATCCTTCCACACTGTCGACAACACCACCGACTTTAGTATCGTCTGGAAATTTACTCACCCACCCTTCTGCGCCTTCCTCTAGGTCATTGATAAAAATGACAAACAGCAACGGCCCCAGAACAGATCCTTGTGGTACGCCACTTGTAACTGAACTCCATTCTGAACATTTCCCATCAACCACCACCCTCTGTCTTCTTTCAGCTAGCCAATTTCTGATCCACATCTCTAAATCTCCCTCAATCCCCAGCCTCCGTATTTTCTGCAATAGCCTACCGTGGGGAACCTTATCAAACGCTTTACTGAAATCCATATACACCACATCAACTGCTCTACCCTCGTCTACCTGTTCAGTCACCTTCTCAAAGAACTCGATAAGGTTTGTGAGGCATGACTTACCCTTCACAAAGCCATGCTGACTATCCCTGATCATATTATTCCTATCTAGATGATTGTAAATCTTGTCTCTTATAATCCCCTCCAAGACTTTACCCACTATAGACGTGAGGCTCACCGGTCTATAGTTGCCGGGGTTGTCTCTGCTCCCCTTTTTGAACAAAGGGACCACATTTGCTATCCTCCAGTCCTCTGGCACTATTCCTGTAGCCAATGATGACATAAAAATCAAAGCCAAAGGTCCAGCAATCTCTTCCCTGGCTTCCCAGAGAATCCTAGGATAAATCCCATCAGGCCCCGGGGACTTATCTATTTTCAGCCTGTCCAGAATTGCCAACACCTCTTCCCTACGTACCTCAATGCCATCTATTCTATTAGCCTGGGTCTCAGCATTCTCCTCCACAACATTATCTTTTTCCAGAGTGAATACTGACGAAAAATATTCATTTAGTATCTCGCCTATCTCTTCAGACTCCACGCACAACTTCCCATCCCTGTCATTGACTGGTCCTACTCTTTCCCTAGTCATTCGCTTATTCCTGGCATACCTATAGAAAGCTTTTGGGTTTTCCTTGATCCTACCTGCCAAATACTTCTCATGTCCCCTCCTTGCTCGTCTTAGCTCTCTCTTTAGATCCTTCCTCGCTACCTTGTAACTATCCATCGCCCCAACTGAAACTTCACACCTCATCTTCACATAGGCCTCCTTCTTCCTCTTAACAAGAGATTCCACTTCTTTGGTAAACCACGGTTCCCTCGCTCTACGCCTTCCTCCCTGCCTGACCGGTACATACTTATCAAGAACACGCAGTAGCTGTTCCTTGAACAAGCTCCACTTATCCAGTGTGCCCAACACTTGCAGCCTACTTCTCCACCTTATCCCCCCCAAGTCACGTCTAATGGCATCATAATTGCCCTTCCCCCAGCTATAACTCTTGCCCTGCGGTGTCTACTTATCCCTTTCCATCATTAACGTAAACGTCACCGAATTGTGGTCACTGTCCCCAAAGTGCTCTCCTACCTCCAAATCCAACGCCTGGCTCTTATCCAGGATCATCCTCGCCATCCTTTCCTCTACATCCCTCGAACTATTTGGAGGCCTATAGAAAACTCCCAACAGGGTGACCTCTCCTTTCCTGTTTCTAACCTCAGCCCATACTACCTCGGAAGATGAGTCCCCGTCTAGCATCCTCTCCGCCACCGTAATACTGCTCTTGACTAGCAGCGCCACACCTCCCCCTCTTTTGCCTCCTTCTCTGAGCTTACTAAAACACCTAAACCCCGGAACCTGCAACATCCATTCCTGTCCCTGCTCTATCCATTCCTCCGAAATGGCCTCAACATCGAAGTCCCAGGTACCAACCCATGTTGCCAGTTCCCCTACCTTATTTCGTATACTCCTGGCATTGAAGTGGACACACTTCAAACCACCTACCTGAACACTGGCCCCCTCCTGCGACGTCAAATCTGTGCTCCTGACCTCTATACTCTCATTCTCCCTTACCCTAAAACTACAATCCAGGTTCCCATGCCCCTGCTGCATTAGTTTAAACCCCCCCAAAGAGCACTAACAAATCTCCCCCCCAGGATATTTGTGCCCCTCAGGTTCAGATGTAGACCATCCTGTCTGTAGAGGTCCCACCTTCCCCAGAAAGAGCCCCAGTTATCCAGAAATCTGAATCCCTCCCGCCTGCACCATCCCTGTAGCCACGTGTTTAATTGCTCTCTCTCCCTATTCCTCATCTCACTATCATCATTGGCTACAGGAATGTGGCGACTAGGGGATTTTCACAGTAACTTCATTGCAGTGTTAATGTAAGCCTACTTGTGACATTAAGAAAGATTCTTATAATAGCTTTAAAAACAAACTGGGAGTTACCATTGACCAGAACCCTAACTGGTGGGGACGCCGCCACCTGCAGCTCCCCTTCCAAACCACACAGCACGTTGAGGCGGAATGATATCGCTATTCATTCACTGTCGCTGGGAAATCCAGGAACTCCCTCCCTACACACATGGCCCGCAGCCATTGAAGAAAGCTGCTCACCACCACCACCTCTGCCAAGCCGATAAGGGATGGGCAATAAATGAGACATTTACCAGTCCTGGGAGTATTTGATGAGCACAAGCAAGCTGTATAATTAAATTATATAAATAAACATTTCAATTTACATTATAAAGGGTAAGTAAAATTATGTAATTTGGGGTAGATCTATTTTACATTTTGCATTTCCACGGTGGTGGTGTCCAGTGTAGTCCTCAAGTGAAGTGGACGTGAGTAAGGAGGGTAATTGGTGCAGGAGAGGCCATTGTTATTTCCAGGACATTTTCAAGCCATTATTTCAGCTCTTGCCTATATATTTTTTTAATACAAATTCCCATGTCAACATTTTTAATGGAATCTGCCTATACGAACCTGTCACACTGTAATTGCTACTTGTTCTTTCAAGAGATGCCCTGCAGTATCTCGGGGATACAAATAATATACCAGATATATATATAGTGAACTATCTATACCAATTTCTTAGACTCATCACCACAGGAAAATTGACAGGAAGTATGAAATGAAATGAAATGAATGAAAATGAAAATCGCTTATTGTCACAAATAGGCTTCAAATGAAGTTACTGTGGAAAGCCCCTAGTCGCCACATTCCGGCGCCTGTTCGGGGAGGCTGTTACGGGAAGTGTTCTTAGATGTAAGCTTTTTAATATATGTAAATATTGAAATAAATGAGCATGTTTTGCTCCGTTTAAACTTTGCGCAATCATTCCTAGTTCCGACTGTGGATACAACACGAGTCAGTTGGCTGCTTGAACAGATGGTGAAAATTAAACATCCTGTACTGCTTGTGGGAGAATCTGGTACTTCCAAGACAGCTACAACACAGAACTTCCTTAAGAATCTGAACACCGATGTTAATGTACGTACCAGGCTGTTACTGCCTCTGCGCTCTGTCACTTCCTGTAGCCAGGTTTGCAATGGGCCTGTCCAGGGGTTGGTGCACTAGGACCATTCCTTTCCTTAAATAAAAGCAAAATACTGCGGATGCTGGAAATCTGAAATAAAACAGAAAATTCTGTTTCAACTCAGCAGGTCCTACAGCATCTGTGGAGAGAAACACATTGACCGTTTTGAATCCATATGACCCACAGATCCAAAAAGTGATAGAATGTGCAGAATTATTTTGGAGAGGGGATGGTGCGGAATGGAAAATCATTGACAGGTCAGAGTTAAGGCGAGATTAACAAAGATATCACAACATGAGCCAAAGGGGTTGTTAATGGTGCCATTTGGGTATGACGGGTGTTAATAGTGGCAGAGGTAGGATAGCAGAATACAATAGTGACATTTAAGGGGCACCTTGACAAATACATGAATAGGATGGGAATAGAGGGATACGGACCCAGGAAGTGTAGAAGATTGGAGTTTAGTCGGGCAGCAGGGTCGGCACAGGCTTGGAGGGCCGAAGGGCCTGTTCCTGTGCTGTACTTTTCTTTGTTCTTTGGGTTACATAGAGAACAGAGGTCAGAGCTCATTGGGAGCAGAACTGAGCAACAAAGGACAGTGGCCACGTGGGGAATGGGTGGGGTTGATGTTGGGACAAACCGGGAGATCCAAATTACAGAAAAGGTTGAGAGTCTTCTCCATAGAGCAGAGAGAAGCTGAAAGGGAGATTTGATAGAGGCATTCAAAGTAGTGAGGAGTCTTGATGGAACAAGGAGAGGGAAACAAGGATGGTAAGCAAAGGACATAATTTAAAATGATTGACACAATGAAATGAAATGAAAATGAAATCAAAAGAACTGAAGGTGAAATTAAGAGACATTTCTCCACACAGAGGCTTGTAAAGATTTGGAGTATGCGACCTGAGAGAGTGGTGGGATCAGATTCCATAGACCGTTCAAAAGGCAGTTTGACATTTAGGATAGTGGGCCGAAAGCTGCTGTGTGGGACTAAATGGGATAGGTCTTTCTCAGAGCCTTACTTCTGTTGTGGGCAAAATCTTGGAAAGGTTTATAAAAGATAGGATGTATAATCATCTGGAAAGGAATAATTTGATTAGAGATAGTCAACACGGTTTTGTGAAGGGTAGGTCATGACTCACAAACCTTATTGAGTTCTTTGAGAAGGTGACCAAACAGGTGGATGAGGGTAAAGCAGTTGATGTGGTGTATATGGATTTCAGTAAAGCGTTTGATAAGGTTCCCCACGGTAGGCTACTGCAGAAAATACGGAAGCATGGGATTCAGGGTGATTTAGCAGTTTGGATCAGAAATTGGCTAGCTGGAAGAAGACAAAGGGTGGTGGTTGATGGGAAGTGTTCTGACTGGAGTCCAGTTACTAGTGGTGTTTTGGGGCCACTGCTGTTTGTCATTTTTATAAATGACCTGGAGGAGGGCGTAGAAGGATGGGTGAGTAAATTTGCAGATGACACTAAAGTCGGTGGAGTTGTGGACAGTGCAGAAGGATGTTACAAGATACAGAGGGACATAGATAAGCTGCAGCGCTGGGCTGAGAGGTGGCAAATGGAGTTTAATGCAGAAAAGTGTGAGGTGATTCATTTTGGAAGGAATAACAGGAAGACAGAGTACTGGGCTAATGGTAAGATTCTTGGCAGTGTGGATGAGCAGAGAGATCTCGGTGTCCATGTACATAGATCCCTGAAAGTTGCAACTCAGGATGAGAGGGTTGTTAAGAAGGCGTACGGTGTGTTCGCTTTTATTGGTAGAGGGATTGAGTTTCGGAGCCATGAGGTCATGTTGCAGCTGTACAAAACTCTGGTGCGGCCGCATTTGGATATTATATGCAATTCTGGTCGCCGCATTATAGGAAGGATGTGGAAGCATTGGAAAGGGTGCAGAGGAGATTTACCAGAATGTTGCCTGGTATGGAGGGAAGATCTTATGAGGGAAGGCTGGGGGACTTGAGGCTGTTTTCATTAGAGAGAAGAAGGTTAAGAGGTGACTTAATTGAGGCATACAAGATGATCAGAGGATTGGATAGGGTGGACATGTGAGAGCCTTTTTCCTCGGATGGTGATGTCTAGCACGAGGGGACATAGCTTCAAATTGAGGGGAGATAGATATAAGACAGATGTCAGAGGTAGGTTCTTTACTCAGAGAGTAGTAAGGGCGTGGAATGCCCTGCCTGCAACAGTAGTGGACTCGCCAACACTAAGGGCATTCAAATGGTCATTGGATAGACATATGGACGATAAGGGAATAGTGTAGATGGGCTTTCGAGTGGTTTCACAGGTCGGCGCAACATCGAGGGCCGAAGGGCCTGTACTGCGCTGTAATGTTCTATGTTCTATGACACAGGCATGATGGGCTGAATGGCCATCTTTTGTGTTGTAACATTTTATGATTGCTCCAATCTTTCTCTATAGCTGTCATTCATTTTAGTTTGGCAGTTAAAGGAGTTTCAAATACATTTTCTTGACCATTTAGCTGTTGTTGACAATCAACTTCTCCTCTCGGACCACCTCGATGGATGTACAAAGAAACCTCGAGGCAAATGTAGAGAAAAGAACCAAAGTCACCTACGGCCCGCCCATGGGGAAACGTCTCTTAGTCTTCATTGATGACATGAACATGCCACGGGTAAGTGGGATACATGTGCATTTATCACAAATCAGACAATGAAGAGAAAGAAGTAAACTTTCACATAGAAGGTGTGGAAACAATTGGATATATAAAATGTTTAACAGATTGTCCCATTATTTATCCTTTAGGTTATAATTTGTTGTGATCATTGTGATGTTCTTTGCTTTCTGGATGAGGATGGCTTTGATGTGTAGAATCGTAGAAAGGACATCCAGCTATGTTTTAAACAAAGCTTATTTATTAAATCTACAACTGAAAGAGATTGAACTTCTTACTAAGTTACAAAGGATGATAAATAAACTAAACTACGATTCTATCTACAGAGCTTCTGAAAACACGACTACTCTCTATCCTGCCTAATCACCTACTCCCCGAATCAAGGGCATCACATGATTCACATCTATTCTCTTGATCACCATCTAGTGATTGGAAGCATTCACATTAAATTGTTAACCCTTCATTTGCCATACAATATACATATTGTCACAATCATGACATTTCAGTTTACTCAAAAATATTCTGAATCTTTAACAACAACCATTTAAAAATACTATTACAATGAGAGAGGGGAGATAAAACCAGCTCATGTGAATGAGGTGGAGCACCGATCATACTGACCAGGGTGCATTCCTGCTCAGAAATACATGAGAAATAAGGGCAGCAGTCGGCCATGAGGCCCCTTGAGTCTGCTCCCCTATTCAATATCATTACGGCTGATATACATCTCCACTTTCCCACCTGCCTTCCATATTGTCCCACCTGGCGCCATTATCCAGTGAGGATGACCAATAGCAGACAGGGAGATACGACACAGTTCCCCAGGATCAATAGCTAGAGTTCAGAGACGCTTGTCTCGTTGTTGGGTTACATCAGCCTCTGAGTGCCATTCTCCTGCTTTCTATGGAAAGCGAGAAAGAATGTACTCTTCTCCAATCGAATGGAGTCCTACAGCACATGGAACAGAACATCACAGTTGAGTACCACAGATGCTGAGCCCACAGTGTACCAACACTGGAAGACCAACAAGGAATGGGTCCCATGGTTCACACAGAATGTTCTTTCCATTTCCAGGGAAAGGATCACTTCTGAAAACTGTAAGACCAACAATTCTGAAAACAGAAATAACGCTTATTTTTAAAAATTATTCTTTCATGGGACGTGAGCATTGCTGACAAGGCCAGCCAATCCTAATGCTGTCCTTCCTGAGCCACCGTCCCGATGTAGGTACACCCACAGTACAGTTAGGAAGAGAATGCCAGGATTAGGAGAGTCCAAGTAACAGTAGAGACATATATGGGAAGATGCTGCAGGGTGCTGAAGATGATAATCAGCTGGTCCTTAGTGCTTTCTCGATGTGGACAGAGTGGCTTACCAGGCATTTCTGAGAGGAGCTATGAGTCAACCATACTGCTGTGGAACTGGAGTCACATGTAGGCCTGACCAGGAATGGCTACACATTAGTTTCTGGGTTTTTATGATCATTGATGATAGTTTCATTGTCACCATTAGTGCACAAACTAGTTTTCAATTCCGGATATTATTGATTGAATTTAACTCCCACCAGCTGTGGTGGGATTTGAACCCTTGTCTCCAGAGCCTCCGGGTTACTAGTCCAGAGACATCACACGACACCATCATCCTTCCCGAAAGGTAGTGGATTGAAAATCAGGTGGCTTGTGAATTGGACACACTGACCACGCCCATGTTGCAGAATTCGAATCATAGAATCCCTGCCGTGCAGAAGGAGGCCATTCGGCCCATCGAGTCTACACTGAACCTTTGAAAGAGCACTCTACCCATGCCCAATCCGCCACCCTATCACCGTAACCCCACCTAGGGGCAATTTAGCATTGTCAATCTACCTAACCTGCACATCTTTAGACTATGGGAGGAAACCAGAGCACCGGGAGGAAACCCACGCACACACGGGCAGCACGGTAGCATAGTGGTTAGCACAGTTGCCTCACAGCTCCAGGGTCCCAGGTACGATTCCCAGCTTGGATCACTGTCTGTGCAGAGTTTGCACATTCTCCCCGTGTCTGCGTGGGTTTCCCCCGGGTGCTCCAATTTCCTCCCACAGTCCAAAGACATGCAGGTTAGGAGGATTGGCCATGATAAATTGCCCTTAGTGTCCAAAATTGCCCTTAGTGTTGGGTGGGGTTACTGGGTTATGGGGATAGGGTGAGATGTGTGGTTGGATCGGGTGCTCTTTCCAAGAGCCGGTGCAGACTTGATGGGCCGAATGGCCTCCTTCTGCACTGTAAATTCTATGAACGTGCAGACTCTGCACAGCCACCCGAGGTCGGGAATCGAACCTGGGTCTCTGGCGCTCTGAGACAGCAGTGCTAACCACCATACCGCCCCATTGAAGCATTGAATTTACCCCTTCGTTATCTATAAGAGTTTTTCGGGAATGTGGTCATACATTTAGTGTGTCAGTAATTCAGCACTTCCTGCCTAATTTAGATGATTTCTTCCTAAAATCATTTCTTTTGCTTCAAAGTTCAGTTAGCTTTGTTGATTGTTTAAAACCAGGTTGATGAATATGGCACGCAGCAACCCATAGCCCTGCTGAAACTTCTCTTGGAGAAAGGTGGAATGTACGATCGTGCTAAGGAACTGAACTATAAGATTCTGAAGGACCTGGGCTTTGTTGCTGCAATGGGGAAAGCAGGAGGTGGACGGAATGAAGTGGATCCTAGATTTATCTCGCTTTTTTGTGTTTTCAACGTAACATTCCCAGCGGAGGAATCACTGTTTTCAATTTATGCTTCAATTCTGAAAGGGCACACATTAGTAAGTATTTGAAAAAAAAAAGATTGATATGTTGTTCTTTTTGGCGGAAAGTCTTCTATTAAAGAGCAATGTTTTCCTCTATCTTGCAAATGATTCAGATTTTTTGCAGGAATTGAGTACCGAAAGTAGGTTCAAGAGGCCTCTCTTGATGGTTCTTTAGAGAATCTGAATCATGGAACTCGAAATGCCCCAATGGAAGGTTCCTGAGTTAGCTGGGAAAGGGCTGGACTGTGATGGGAGTGCTCCCAGCAACCTCTCTGACCAAGGCTGACTGCTTACCTAAATAAAATATTGCTGCTGAATTTGATGGAGGGGGAGGGACATCGCATGGTGTACACAGTGACAGTGACCTCAGCCCAAAATGTTTTTTACTGGAATTGCAAGCTGCTAATGACAAAGCGAGAGAAATGGGGCATTTGGTAATCAACGGGACAACAGCTTTAACAATGTGATCCAAGTACTGAGGAATGAGTAAAGGAAGGACAGAGAGGGTGGGTGAATTAGAGTAGGTGAATCCAATGTCCAATCAGAGAAATAAAGAAAAGGAAAGAAATATTGGGTTTGAGAAAGAAAAAAGACAAAGAAAGTAAAATAAAACAAATGTAAATTTACCGGGTGGGATTCTCCCCCCCGCCAGCCGGGTTTCCCATTGTGAGCAGCCCCACGCCATCGGGAAATCCCCGGGAGTGGGGGCACTGCGGGCACAGCGCAAAATAATAATGATAATCGCTTATTGTCACAAGTAGGCTTCAATGAAGTTACTGTGAAAAGCCCCTAGTCGCCAAATTCCGGTGCCTGTTCGGGGAGGCCGGTACGGGAATTGAACCCGCGCTGCTGGCATTGTTCTGCATTACACGCCAGCTGTTTAGCCCACTGTGCAACAATTGATTACCTCAATGAATGTGACCCCAGTAAAGTGAGATATGTGCTTCCTATTTGACCATTTGTGTTTTCCCAACTGGAAGAGGCACAAAAAGAAGGGAGAGGAGTGTTGTGTTCTCAAAGTAGTCTCTCTGTTCTGCAGACTTTCACAGAAGAACTCCAAGCTATTTGCATTAAGATGACGTCCGCTACTCTAGAGTTGTACAATTTGATTGTACAGAGCCTGCCTCCAACTCCTTCAAAATTTCACTACATCTTCAATCTGAGAGACCTATCGAGGGTGTACAGTGGACTCGTCCTTGCTACTCCTGAGAGGTGAGACTAAAAGGCTGTGTTTGGGGGTGGAGGGGATACAGAAGGCCCACATCTGAATGGTCACCTGGGACATCAGGGGACTTAATGGCCCTGCGAAAAGATCATGGCTGGATGCTCCGCTGTCGGGATTCACCGTTAAGCCGGAGATTTCCCAATGGTGGGGGGCTATCCGCAATGGGAAATCCCATTGGCCGATTAGCAGTACGGAGAATCCTGCCCCCAGAGTCTTCGCCCACTTGAAAAGTAGAAAAGCCGACATAGTCTTCCTCCAGGAGACACACCTGAGGGAGAAGGGCTGACTGTGGGTAAGAAAGAGCTGGGTGGGACAGATCTACCATTCGTACAGCGGGACGAGGGCTAGGGGGGGGGGGGGGGGGGGGGGGGGGGGTGGTCATACTACTCAATAAGAGGACAGCATTTATAGCGATGAGGATGGTTATGGACCATGGGGAAGCCACGTCCTGGTTAGTGATGTGCTGGAGGGGGCACCAGTGATCTTTGTAAACGTGTTCACTCCCAACTGGGACAACATGGAGTTTATAAAGACGCCCACGATGGAAGTCCCCGACATGGGCACACACCGACTCATCATGGGGGGGGGGGAAATCGAGGAAAACGTCAAAAGAGGAACTGGGCATGTTCATGGAACAGATGGGGCAGTGGACCCAAGGAGGTTAGCACACTCTGGGAGAGGGAATTCTCTTTCCCCCAGGTACACAGAGTAGGATTGACTTATTTGTAGTGGGGAAAGAGGTGCTTCCATGGCTGGTAGGAGCAGAGAACTCCACAATGGTAATCTCCGACCACGCTCCACCCTGCCATGGTAGCTGGCTTGGGTCACCATCTGTGCGGACTCTTCACGTTCTCCCATGTCTGTGTGGGTTTCCTCCGGGTGCTCCAGTTTCCTCCCACAAGTCCCGAAAGACGTGCTGTTAGGTGAATTAGATATTCAGAATTCTCCCTCAGTGTACCCGAACAGGCGCCGGAATGTGGTGACTAGGGGCTTTTCACAGTAACTTCATTGCAGTGTTGATGTAGGCCTACTTGTGACAATAATAAATATTATTATTAGTGCACAGGCTTCTGTGGCACAATCTGGTGAGCATCACACTGCTGCTGATTCACATCAGGTGGAAGCAGGAACCCCCAGGCGAGACAGCAGTCGGTGGGCTGCTGGATCCCAGGACCCTGCTGGGTCCCAGCCTGATGCTGTGCCTGTGGTACAGGGTTACCCGGAGCTGATGGAGACGTTAGGGAACGGCCGGGACATTCAGAGGGAGATGTCAGCGACACTCCAGCAGATCCAAAGCCACTTTGAGGAGTCCCAGAGGCCACGGGTGCAGGAGGTGGCGCCGGCAATGCGTGGCACCAAGACCAACACTGCTGGCGTGACCGAAGTGGAGAGCCTGGTGCACGACGTCGGCACCATGAGTGAAGGCGTCACGCAGTCGGTGACGGCCATGGCTGAGGGTCTCGGCAGAATGTCCGACTCACTGGGGGGATGTCATCCACTATGAGGCTGACCTTGATGAGTTCTGCGGGACATGTTCGCTCTCAGGTGGGAATGGCTGAGGCGCTGCGGAGCCTGTCCCAGTCACTGAGGAGCATCGCCGAGGACGCAGATACGCTGCTGCGGACCACGAGGAACCGCCAGGGCTGGGCAGAGCCAGATGATGCATTAATACTGCTGTCCCAAGGCGGCCCCCAGGGCCCTATGGGCAGCGACCAGGCGGAGGGGCAGGGGGTGCCAACCTGGACTCATCCCATGGAGTGGTGATGGTGGCCGCCAGCTCCCCCGGGTTCCACCCCCCTGATGAGGCTGCGTCTCGGGGTCAGCACGGGGACAGGGCGAAATGGCTGTGCATGTGCCTTCGACAAGTGTGCCGGGGCTCTCCAACCCCAGAGCCCACAGAGGACGCCCTCCAAGGGCATCGAAGGCCACGGGATGAGGTAAGCAGCTGGCTGCCTCCACCTCAGATGTGCATCCTGGGGAAACACCGAGACATAGTGGTAGAGTTAGAGGAGCCAAGCACGTTGAGGATCACTGAGTGCACCGGGGGAGGGGTGGGGGGTGTTGGTAGGGAGTGGGTGGGGTTGGGAGTCGGGGAGGGGGGGGGGTGGCACTCTCAGGAATGGGGTTTTGTGCAGCACATTAAACAACTTTTTGCATAACCAGTATGATGCCTCTGGCACTTCCTTCTGCAATGTGGGCTGACCTCCGAACCCTTTCGCACATCTGTCCAGGCCAAAAGGCAGAGGAGCAGAATTAGGCCACTCGGCCCATCGAGTCTGCTCCGCCATTCAATCATGGCTGATATTTTTCTCATCCCCATTCTCCTGCCTTCTCCCCATAACCCCTGATCCCCTTATTAATCAAGAACCTATCTCTCTCTGTCTTAAAGACACTCAGTGATTTGGCCTCCACAGCCTTCTGCGGCAAAGAGTTCCACAGATTCACCACCCTCTGGCTGAAGGAATTCCTCCTCATCTCTGTTTTAAAGGATCATCCCTTTAGTCTGAGATTGTGTCCTCTGCTTCTAGTTTTCCTCCAAGTGGAAACATCCTCTCCACGTCCACTCTATCCAGGCCTCGCAGTATCCTGTAAGTTTCAATAAGATCCCCCCTCATCCTTCTAAACTCCAATGAGCATAGACCCAGAACCCTCAACCGTTCCTCATACGACAAGTTCTTCATTCCAGGGAACATTCTTGTGAACCTCCTCTGGACCCTTTCCAAGGCCAGCACATCCTTCCTTAGATACGGGGCCCAAAACAGCTCACAATACTCCCAATGGGGTCTGACCAGAGCCTTGTACAGCCTCAGAAGTACATCCCTGGTCTTGTATTCTAGCCCTCTCGACATGAATGCTAACATTGTATTTGCCTTCCTAACTGCCGACTGAACCTGCACATTAGCCTGAAGAGAATCGTGAACAAGGATTCCCAAGTCCCTTTATGCTTCTGCTTTCCGAAGTATTTCCGCGGGTTTCTGGGCGGTGTGGGTGGCTTCAAAGGGAAATCCCATTGATGAGCAGCGGGAAGACAGAATCCCGCCGCCAGTGAACGGCACCTCCCACGAAACACGTGGCTGCGGACCCGGAGAATCCCGCCCAGATCATCAGTTAACCGTCTAAACTCAGGTTTAAGCAATTTTCCCTGTTAATTTAAGCTTAAACTGTGTTTATAATTCCGGTGACTCTGTGCTGGGCCGACTCCAAGGCTATTATACCTTTCCTGAAAGCCCAGGACCTGAGCTGTTACGTAAATATAACTTGTAGTTTTTAATTTGTATTACTTGTCACCAAACACATTCTTCCTCCCTCATTCCAATTCTCGTCCAATCACTAAATTAGCTGGTTCACTTTCAAATCTGCATCTTGCTGGTTTGTGCGGTTCCCCTGCCCCCGGTCTGTTGGTCTTTGTAGAAGTACGAAGTACTAAGAAACATTCTTGAATGTAATTTGGTCCGTACTGTTTTAGCGATTATTTAACTGGATCCCTGTGTGGCTGTTGTGTTGATGGGAACCATTACAGCGAAGGAATGTAGCAGCATGAGAAGGTCTTTGAGCTTCTCCAGATTGCTCCACTGCTCAGTCTGATCATGGCTGATGTGCGTTACAAATTCATTTACCTACCCTGGCTCTGTATCCCTTGGCATCCTTACCTAACAGAAATCTATTGATCTTTGATTTGGAAAGTTTCAATTGTCCCCCATTCACCAGAGGTTTCAATTGTCCCCCATTCTACTGTCTTTATATAAGATCATTTGTTCATTTATTAACTTAATTTATTAATCTCACAATTACTCTCAACCTTCTATAATTTGCCAAGGTTTCAGACAGTTGGACAGATGGTCAGGCTCTGGAGGAATGAATGTCTTCGAGTGTTCCATGACAGGCTCATTAATGAAGAGGACAAAAAGTTGGTTAGTATAAAAATAAACCGAGAGATCCAAGAGTGACCATTGGACTAAATTTTCTTAGCGCCACGACGATGGGCTAGGTGGTGGCTGGGCTGGCAGTGTGATAGGTGGATGTGTCAGGAAGAGATAAGCCTAAGGCCTTCCCACTGCCATGGCATATTGCATGCTGGGCAGCCAAGTGAACCATTCAATGGCCCAATTCAGCCACTCCCCCCCCCCCCCCCCCCCCCCTTGCAGGCATTTGGCTCAGACCAGGAGGTCCCACCGTCATGTGTGGTGACCACCAAATAAGCCCTGACACTCCTTCACTAGGTTTCTTGAGTGGGTCCTCCTCAATGGATGCTCCATGACTGACGGAGGGGGACCCTGCAGCCCCTACGCCCAAAGTGCTGCTGCCACAAATTGGCCCATTCTCCAAGGTTGGCTCCCACTTCCATTCAGCCCAAACGGCAGCAACTCTTTCCCCTCCTCTGAAAAATTCACACCCTGATTTCAGATGATACAAATTTCTGACCAAAAGTACATTTATGTTTGTACCATTTAAACTTACAAAAATAAGGTGAATTTTTGTCAAAAAGATCAAAAGATTGCTCATTCAATATCCTTTCCTTTAATGATTTTTCCTTCCCATTATTTTTGGATTTTAAGGTTCAAGGCCATATTGCAAAATTAATCGAGGAACATTTCCCAAGTGTAACGGACCAGGCCATGAGGGATCCAATCTTGTTTGGGGACTACCGAACTTTCATGAATGAGGGAGAACCTCGTATATATGAAGATATTCAGGATTACGAGGCATCTAAAGCTCTGTTTCAGGTATACAGTAAAAGCTGATATGTGATTGTAAGATAAAGCCTGATAATGACTTATCATAGAATCATAGAATTTACAGTGCAGAAGGAGGCCATTCGGCCCATTGAGTCTGCACCGGCCCTTGGAAAGAGCACCCCACTTAAGCTACTAAGGGCAATTGATCATGGCCAATCCACTTAACCTGCACATCTTTGGATTGTGGGAGGAAACCGGAGCACCTGGAGGAAACCCACGCACACACGGGGAGAACGTGCAGACTCCGCATAGACAGTGACCCAAGCTGGAATTGAACCTGGGACCCTGGAGCTGTGAGGCAGCAGTACTAACCACTGTGCTACCGTGCCGCCCTCTGTTCATTGCCACTTGAGTTATTTAACTTTGAATGCAGCATCATTGTTAGTTTTGACCAACTCTCTCACACCTTTATGCCAGAAATTGCGAGTTCAAGCATGTGATACGGGCTGAGGTGCTGGTGTAATGCGGAGGAAGGAAGTCGCTGTCTCACTTCCTGTGTGTCTGCTCAGAGACGGGTGTTGAAGAACCCATGGCACATTTTCTCAGTGGCATGGAAATATTCCTGTTCCACGAGAAACAGATTTACTGGTCATTTCTGCTTGTGGATCTTACTGAATGCAAAATGGCTGTTGTATGTGCTGACATAATGGTAGCAGCTGTACATCGAGTTGAGAGGCAGGATTCTCCCCTATCCGGCGTAATGGAGTGGCGGGAACAACTCCGGCGTCGGGCCAAGCCCTTACCTTGAGCCGGGGCCGAAAGGTCTTTGCCGGGCGACACAGGTCGGCGCATGCGTGGGAGTGTCGGCGGCTGCTGACGTCATCCCCGCACATGCGCAGGGGAGGGGGTCTCTTCCGCCTCCGCCATAGTGAAGACCATGGCGAAGGCGGAAGAAAAAGAGTGCCCCCACGGCACAGGCCCGCCCGCGGATCGGTGGGCCCCGACCGCGGGCCAGGCCACCGTGGGGCACCCCCGGGGCCAGATCGCCCCGTGCCCCCCCAGGACCCCGGAGCCTGCCCGCGCCGCCTTGTCCCGCCATTCAAAAGGTGGTTTAATCCACGCTGGCGGGACAGGCATTCCAGCAACGGGACTTCGGCCCATCACGGGCCGGAGAATCGGCGGGGGTGGGCCCGCCGACCGTCGCAGTGTGATTCCCACCCCCGCTGAATCTCTGGTGGCGGAGACTTCGGGACACGGCGGGGGGTTGGAGAATCCTGCCTGAGGTTTCCTTGAAATTAGGAAAAGTCAGTAGTGGGTGGGAAAAGCAACGTCCGCCACATAGTCCCGCACTTAGAGACAAAAAACAGCAAGGGGCAGGTCCCGTGATGTGTCGCTGGCGAGGCGACCAGTGATACACCTGCCCGCTGAAACTTAGTCCCTAGAGGATCGGGGCAACATTTATAAAGACGGCCCCAGTGCTAAGGAGTTTATCCTGAAACTCTCTCCCCGGCACTGCCAGGGGGTAGTGCCCGGGTACAGCCCTCTCCCCCCGGAGCGATGGACTTAGCTGAGCTTCCCTGGGAGGTCGGCTTCTGCTGACTAGGTACCCGCCAAGGGGGACCAGTCAGCCTTTACAGTGCTCTGCCCTCGCGCTGATGTGAATGGATTTCCTGACGGGGCAGGGTTGATTGTAGAGGCCTGATAATGATTTGCTAATTAATTCAAATGATATTCCTGGCGTTAAATGTCACGGACGGGAAAGGGACAACTATGTTCACATCGACAAGAAACATGATTTGGCTATTCCCGCGAGATTTCCCACTCCCACCAAACCCACCTGACGTGATCGAGAGCAGAAAACCGCAAACATAGTCATTCATTGGCAGGGAACATTTCCAGATGTTTGTGGGACAGATGAGAGGGTGTAAATGGAAGTAGAAACTGATACCAATCCCATCTTCATTTGGCTCTGAGTGCACTGACAGTGTGACAGTCCGATATAAACTGCGGGATTCTCCTTCGGCGGAATCCTCCGGACCGCGGGCCCCACACCCGGATCCGCGGGTTTCCCCACGGTGTGGGGCGGCCAATATGGGAAACCCCATTGGCCGGCTGCGGGACCGGAGATTCCCGCTGCTGGCGGTGAAACGTACGGAAAACCCAACTGGCGGGCTGGAGAATTCCGATGTCGGCGGGCGCGCCGTGCTGGAAAACGGGGATGACGAAACGGAGTATCCCGTCAATAGTTAAATTTAATTTATTCTTTAATAGGAAATTTTGGAAGAGTACAATGAATTCAAGACTCATATGAAACTTGTGTTATTTGATGATGCTCTGGAGCATTTAACCCGTGTTCATCGCATCGTTAGAATGGATCGTGGACATGCCCTTCTGGTTGGTGTTGGTGGATCAGGCAAACAGTCTCTGACTAAACTGGCAGCATACACCGCTAATTGCGAGGTAAGTGGCTGTATTCCCCGCACAATACACAGCTCACATCGCGACAAATGTCATCAGACTGAACAAAGAACAATAAACAATACAGCACAGGAACAGGCCCTTCGGCCCTCCAAGCCTGTACCGGTCATGATACCACCCTTGGTCAAAACCCTCAGCACTTCCTTGTGCCGTATCCCTCTATTCCCATCCTGTCCATGTGTTTGTCAAGATGCCTTTGGAACTGCCGTTAATGTATCTGCTTCCACAGCCTCCCCTGGCAACGCGTTCCAGGCACTCACCACCCTCTGCGTAAAAAACCTGCCTCGCACATCTCCTCTAAACTTTGCCCCACGGATCTTAAACCTATGCCCCCTAGTGACTGACCCCTCCACCCTGGGAAAGAGTGCCTGCCCATCCACTCTATCCATGCCCCTCATAATCTTGTAGACCTCTATCAGGTCACCCCTCAACCTCCATCTTTCTAATGAAAATAGTCCGAGTCTATTCAGCCTCTCCGCATAGCTAACCCCCTCCAGACCAGGCAACATCCTGGTAAACTTCCTCTGACCCTCTCCAAAGCCTCCACATCCTTCTGGTAGTGTGGCGACCAGAATTGTGCGCAATATTCCAAGTGCAGCCTTACTAAGGTTCTATACAACTGCAGCATGACTTGCCAGTTTTTATACTCGATGCTCCGTCCAATGAAGGCAAGCATTCCGTATGCTTTCTTGACTACCGTGTCCACTTGTGTTCTCACCTTCAAATATCTGTGGACCTGCACGCCCAGATCTCTCTGACTTTCTATATTCTGAAGAGTTTTACCATTTACGGTATATTTCCCCTCTATGTTAGACCTACCAAAATGCATTACCTCACATTTGTCCGGATTAAACTCCATTTGCCATTTCTCTGCCCAAGTCTCCAACCTATCTATATCCTGCTGTATCCTCTGACAATCCTCAACACTATCTGCCACTCCACCAACCTTGGTGTCATCCACAAACTTACTAATCAGACTGGTTACATTTTCCTCCAAATCATTATGTACACCACAAACAACAGAGGCCCCAGCACCGATCCCTGTGGAACACCACTCGTCACAACCTTCCATTCAGAAAAACACCCTTCTACTGCTACCCTTTGCCTTCTGTGACTGAGCCAGTTCTGTACCCATCTTACCACCCCATCTCTGATCCCGTGTGTCTTCACCTTTTGTACCAGTCTGCCATGAGGCACCTTGTCAAAGGCTTTACTGAAGTCCATGTAAACAACATCCACCACACTTCCCTCATCAATCATATTTGTCACCTCCTCAAAAAACTCGATCAAGTTAGTGAGGCACGGCCCCCCCTTCACAAAACAGTGCTGTCTATCACTTACGTGTCCGTTTGTTTCCAAATGGGTAAAAATCCTGTCCCTGATAATTCTCTCCAATAATTTACCTCCTACCGATGTGAGGCTCACCGGCCTATAGTTTCCAGGATTATCCCTGCTACCTTTCTTAAACAGCGGTACCACATTAGCTATTCTCCAGTTCTCTGGGATCTCACCTGTAGCCAATGAGGATACAAAGATGCCAGTCAAGACCCCAGCAATTTCCTCCCTTGCTTCTCTCAGTAAATCCCATCTGACCAAGGAGACTTTTCTACCTTATAAAAGCAAATTACTGCGGATGCTGGAATCTGAAACCAAAAGAGAAAATTCTGGAAAATCTCAGCAGGTCTGGCAGCATCTGTAGGAAGAGAAAAGAGCTAACTTTTCGAGTCCAGGTGACCCTTTGTCAAAGCTTTTACATATTGTTTCAAGAAACCCTCCTGGACGCTCCTTACAAATTCTGCCCCATCCAAACCCCTAGCACTCAGTGAGTCCCAGTCAATATTGGGGAAATTAAAATCCCCTATCACAACCCTGTTACTTTTACACCTACCCAAAATCTCTCTACGTATCTGCTCCTCTATCTCTCACTGGCAGTTGGGGGGCCTGTAATAAACCCCCAACATTGTGATTGCCCCCTTCCTGTTCCTGAGCTCTACCCACATTGCCTCATTGTATGAGCCCTCCGAGGTGTCCTCCCACAGTACAGCTATAATATTCTCCTTAACCAGTAATGCTACTCCACCACCGCTTTTACATCCCCCTCTATCTCTCCTGAAGCATCTATATCCCCCAATGTTCAGCTGCCCAATCCTTTAACCATGTTTCTGTGACAGCCACAACATCATAGTTACAAGTACTAATCAGTGCTCTAAGTTTACCTGCCTTACCCGCTATACTTCTGGGCGTTGAAACAAATACACTTCAAACCATTGAGTTTGAGCAGACAGGGTGATGTTGTTCTCTTATTTTTGTTCTCTATTTATACAAAATGTTACTATCAGTGGAATTCTCCGCCAGCGGGATTTTCTGTTGGGTCGGCAGTACACCTACACCTGCGGGAATGGGAAATCCCATTGGCAGATGGCGGGAACGGAGAATCGCACTCTATATAAACGCTGAGTGAAGAGTGAGCATTTCTGTCCAGTATTCAGCACTGATGAACACTGTTTCTGTTTTCTTCATATCAGATGTTTGAGATTGTGCTGAGCCGTGGTTATGGGGAAACTAATTTGCGAGATGACTTAAAGGTCCTGTATCTGAAACTGGGCATCGAGAACAAGCCAACAGTTTTTCTCTTCACGGATGCTCATGTGGCTGAGGAAGGATTTCTGGAGCTTCTGAATAACATGTTAACCTCAGGTACACTGAGACAAACACTGACTAGCACATTCAGCTCAGACACTGGCCACATGCAGCTCAAACGCTGACCACATTCAGCTCAAACGCTGACCACATTCAGCTCAAACGCTGACCACATTCAGCTCAAACGTTGACCACATTCAGCTCAAACGCTGACCAGCACATTCAGCTCAGACACTGACCACATTCAGCTCAAACGCTGACCAGCACATTCAGCTCAAACGCTGACCACATTCAGCTCAGACACTGACCACATTCAGCTCAAACGCTGACCAGCACATTCAGCTCAAACGCTGACCACATTCAGCTCAGACACTGACCACATTCAGCTCAAACGCTGACCAGCACATTCAGCTCAAACGCTGACCACATTCAGCTCAGACACTGACCACATTCAGCTCAAACGCTGACCAGCACATTCAGCTCAAACGCTGACCACATTCAGCTCAGACACTGGCCACATTCAGCTCAAACGCTGACCAGCACATTCAGCTCAGACACTGGCCACATTCAGCTCAAACACTGACCACATTCAGCTCAAACGCTGACCAGCACATTCAGCTCAAATGCTGACCAGCACATTCAGCTCAAATGCTGACCAGCACATTCAACTCAAACGCTGACCACATTCAGCTCAAACGCTGACCACATTCAGCTCAGACACTGACCACATTCAGCTCAAACGCTGACCACATTCAGCTCAAACGCTGACCACATTCAGCTCAAACGCTGACCACATTCAGCTCAAACGCTGACCACATTCAGCTCAAACGCTGACCACATTCAGCTCAAACGCTGACCACATTCAGCTGAAATCTCTCCTGAATGGTTTTCTAGATTTAAATAGTTGTTCTTTTGTCGACATTACTGTGATGGAAGAAAGGTAACTTTATGGGGATATCCACTATCCAAACTGCTTGACAGTTTAAACAACAATGAAGCAGTACAATACCTTAAGATTTATAATTGTTTGAGAAGATAGCTCTTAGTTTGTTTCACAATTTTGGCATCAAAAACGAACCTACTCACTGTGGAGTCAGCACAGATGGAGGGCTCTGAATAATAATAATAATCTTCCACAAGTCGGCTTACATTAACACTACAATGAGGTTACTGTGAAAAGCCCCTAGTCGCCACATTCCGGCGCCTGTTCGGGTACACAGAGGGAGAATTCAGAATGTCCAATTCACCTAACAAGCACGTCTTTTGGGACTTGTGAGAGGAAACCGGAGCACCCGGAGGAAACCCACACAGACACTGGGAGAACGTGCAGACTCCGCACAGACAGTGACCCCAGCCGGGAATCGAACCTGGGATCCTGGAGCTGTGAAGCAGCAGTGCTAACCATTGTGCTACCATAGAGTGGGTGGGTTTTTCCTGCCATTTCCACTGGCAGGACCTTCTGGAAACCCAAGGTGTTGGTATCATTTTTCATTTTCTATCCCCTTTGCCTCGTTGACCTCGGGCCAGCACCATTCAGTACGGGTCTCCGCAAATGGGGAGCAGAGGGAATGGCACTCATGGGATCTCCCTGGGGATTGGAGGCCCCCAGGCACATGCCGTTTGGATAAGGTGGCACCCTGGCACTGTTGGTGTCACCTGGGTGCCCTGGCAATGCCACCCTGGCACTGCCACCTGAGTGCCAACCTGGCACTACCTATGTGCCCAGGTGGCACTGCTAGCTGGCAGGGATACTGCCAGGGTGCAAGGTGCCAAGCTGGCATTTTTTGTGCGATGGCGATCAGGCCGGTGGGATGGGTGTTGTGGGGGGTGGGGGGACATTCCGACCTCTCACGACACTCGGGTATTCTGGCGAGAGAGCTCCTCCATGCTCAAAACGGGACTACGTGTGGCCTTGGCCGTGTGTTCCCCGCTGAGGCTCCCTATCGAACCCGAGTGCCTTTTCAGAGCCTTGTGTCTGTGAACGTCGGGAACCACGCGGCGAAAGGTGCTCGCTTTCAGACTTTGTTCCCATTTAGTTAAATCCGGCCCAGTGTGTCTGTTGAACTGTTCTGAGCTGTAAATGAGGCGACAACGTGAAAGCAAAGTTATGGGATTTATTATTTTAATCTTTTACAGGAATAGTGCCAGCACTTTTTCCAGATGAGGAGAAAGAGCCCATTTTGGGCCAGATAAGAGATGAAGCGATGAAAGCCGGCTCTAGTCCAGCGAAAGAGGCCATCTGGCAGTATTTTGTTAATAAGAGTGCCAATAATCTGCATATAATACTGGGCATGTCACCTGTGGGCGAGACACTCCGAACAAGATGCAGAAACTTCCCAGGTCTCTGAAACTTGCTTTGTCCTGACTGTATCTTTTATATTTCAAGAACAGTTTTTATATTGACAAAACTAAAATGTTGTGTGACAATTGCATTTAATCTGTAATCAAAGTAAGCTGATAAGGACAATCTTCAAACTACTGCTTTTATATAGGAGGAACTAAACATATGAAACGTGGATTCTTTCATGCATGGGTGTTGTGTCATTTAACAAATGGGTGGGTGTTGGCAGTGCGAGGATTGGCAATGTTAGGCTGTGTGTTGGGAGGATTGTGGACAGTGTGAGGATTGGCGGAGAGTTATAAGACCATAAGACATAGGAGCAGAATTAGGCCACTCGGCCCATCGAGTCTGCTCCGCCATTCAATCATGGCTGATATTTTTCTCATCCCCATTTTCCTTCCTTCTCCCCATAAGCCCTGATCCCCTTATTGATCAAGAACCTATCTATCTCTGTCTTAAAGACACTCAGTGATTTGGTCTCCACAGCCTTCAACGGCAATGAGTTCTACAGATTTACCACCCTCTGGCTGAAGAAATTCCTCCTCATCTCTGTCTTAAAGGATCGTCCTGAGATTGTGTCCTCTGGTTCTAGTTTTTCCTACAAGTGGAAACATCCTCTCCAAGTCCACTCTATCCAGGCCACATAGTATCCTGTAAGTTTCAATAAGATCCCCCTTCATCCCTCTAAACTCCAACGAGTACAGACCCAGAGTCCTCAACCGTTCCTCATACGACAAGCTCTTCATTCCAGGGATCATTCTTGTGAACCTCCTCTGGAGGTTCTTTCCAAGGCCAGCACATCCTTCCTTAGATACGGTGCCCAAAACTGCTCACAATACTCCCAATGGGGTCTGACCAGAGCCTTATACAGCCTCAGAAGTACATCCCTGGTCTTGTATTCTAGCCCTCTCGACATGAATGCTAACATTGCATTTGCCTTCTTAACTGCCGACTGAACCTGCACATTAACCTTAAGAGAATCGTGGACAAGGACCCCCAAGTCCCTTTGTACTTCTGATTTCCTAAGCATCTTCCCATTTAGAAAATAGCCTATGCCTCCATTCCTCCTTCCAAAGTCCATAACCTCACACTTTACAATATTGTATTCCATCTGCCACTTCATTGCCCACTCTCCTAGCCTGTCCAAGTCCTTCTGCAGCCCCCTTGCTTCCTCAATACTACCTGTACCTCTGCAGATCTTTGTATCATCTTCAAACTTAGCAACATCTTCCATGTCATTAATGTATATTGTGAAAAGTTGTGGTCCCAGCACCGACCCCTGAGGCAGACCACTAGTCACCAGCTGCCATCCTGAAAAAGACCCCTTTATCCCCACTCTCTGCCTTCTGCCAATCAGCCAATCCTCTATCAATGCCAGGATCTTACCCTGAACACCATGGGCTCTTAACTAATTTAACAGTCTCCTATGCGGCACCTTGTTCAAGGTCTTCTGGAAATCTAAATAAATCACATCCACTGGTTCTCCTTTGTCTAACTTCCTTGTTACTTCCTCAAAGAACTTTAACAGGTTTTACAGAACTTCAACCCTCAAGAGTATTGACAGTCAGAGGGATCTTGGTGTACAGGTCCACAGGTCACAGAAAGGGGCAACACAGGTGGAGAAGGTAGTCAAGAAGGCATACGGCATGCTTGCCTTCATTGGCCGGGGCATTGAGTATAAGAATTGGCAAGTCATGTTGCAGCTGTATAGAACCTTAGTTAGGCCACACTTGGAGTATAGTGTTCAATTCTGGTCGCCACACTACCAGAAGAATGTGGAGGCTTCAGAGAGGGTGAAGAAGAGATTTACCAGGTGTTGCCTGGTATGGAGGGCATTAGCTATGAGGAGCGGTTGAATAAACTTGGTTTGTTCTCACTGGAATGAAGGAGGTTAAGGGGCAACCTGATAGAGATCTACACACTTATGAGGGGCATAGGACAGAGTAGATAGTCAGAGACTTTTTCCCAGGGTAGAGGAGTCAATTACTAGGGGGCATAGGTTTAAGGTGCGAGGGGCAAGGTTTAGAGGAGATGTACGAGGCAAGTTTTTTACACAGAGGGTAGTGGGTGCCTGGAACTCGCTGCCGGAGGAGGTGGTGGAAGCAGGGACGATAGTGACGTTTAAGGGGCATTTTGACAAATACATGAATAGGATGGGAATAGAGGGATACGGACCCAGGAAGTGTAGAATATTTTAGTTTAGACGGGCAGCATGGTTGGCGCGGGCTTGGAGGGCCGAAGGGCCTGTTCCTGTGCTGTACTTTTCTTTGTTCTTTATTTGTCAGACACGACCTCCCTTTGACGAAGCCGTGCTGACTCAGTCCTATTTTACCATGCACTTCCAAGTACTCTGCGATTTCATCTTTAATAATGGACTCTGGAATCTTACCAATGACCGAAGTCAGGCTAACCGGCCTATAATTTCCCGTCTTCTGCCTCCCTCCCTTCTTAAACAGCGGTGTTACATTCACCACTTTCTAGTCCTCTGGGACCCTTCCTGCCTCCAGTGATTCCTGAAAGATCATCACTAATACCTCCACAATCTCCTCAGCTATCTCTTTTAGAACCCTGGGGTGTAGTCCATCTGGTCCAGGTGACTTATCCACCTTCAGACTTTTCAGTTTCCCCAGAACCTTCTCATCTGCCCCCGGGTTCTCCTGGAGCTCTGGCATCCCACTGGTGTCTTCCACCGTGAAAACTGATGCAAAGTAACTATTCAGTTCCTCTGCCATTTTCTTTGTTTCCTATTATTACTTCTCCAGCCACAATTTCCAGTGGTCCAATGTCTATTTTTGCCTCTATCTCACCTTTTATATATTGAAATAAACTCTTCCTATCTTCCTTTATATTACTAGCTAGCTTGCACTCATACTTCATCTTCTCCCCCCCTTATTGCTTTTTTAGTTGTCCTCTGCTCACTTTTAAAGGCTTCCCAATCCTCTGGCTTCTCACTAATCCTTGCCATTTTGTATGCTTTTTCTTTAGCTTTTATGCTGTCCTTGACATCCCTCATCAGCCATGGATGCCTTGTCCTCCCCTTAGCATGTTTCCTCCTCCTTGGGATGAATTTCTGTTGTGCCTCCCGAATAACCCCCCAAAACTCCTGCCATTGCTGTTCCACCGTCTTCCCTGCTAGGCTCCTTTTCCAATCAACTCTGGCCAGCTCCTCCCTCATGTCTTTGTAGTTATCCTTATTTAATTGTAATACCGTTACATCTGATTGCAGCTTCTCCCTCTCAAACTGCAGGGTAAATTCTATCATATTGTGGTCACTGCTCCCTAAGGGTTCCTTCACCTTAAGTTCCCTAATCAAGTCTGCCTCATTACACATCACCAAATCCAGAATTGCTTGTTCCCTAGTAGGCTCTGTCACAAGCTGCTCCAAAAAACCGTCTCTTAGACATTCCACAAGTTCCTTTTCTTGGGATCCATGACCAACCTGATTTTCCCAGTCCATCTGCATATTGAAGTCCCCCATGATTATTGTAATATTGCCTTTTTTACATTTCTTTTCTATCTCCTGATTTATTTTCTGCCCCACATCCTGACTACTGCGAGGGGGTCTGTACATAACTACCCACAGAGATTCTATGCCTTCTGATCCTATATTGCTCCTTGCTATCGATTTAACTTAATTCCTTACTAACAATGCAAGCCCGCCCCCTTTGCCCATCTGCCTGTCCTTTCGATAGGACACATATCCTTGGATATTTAGATCCCAGCCCTGATACCCTTGCAGCCACGTCTCTGTGTTGCCCACAACATCGTACCGGCCAATTTCAATGTGCACAACAAGCTCATTTACCTTGTTCCGTGTACTGCGCGCAGTTAGGTCCAACACCCTCAGTCCTGCATTGACCACGTCCCTTCTCACACGTGTCACCTTTTTGGCTCTGCCTGAGGGTGATGTTGTTCTTTTATTTTGGTTCTCTATTTCCCCTTCAGTTATTACACCTTCAATGTCACATACTGTTTCCAACTCCCATGCCATATTGGTTAAATCCTCCCGAGTGAATCTCGCAAAACTCCCAGCCAGGCTGTGTGTTGGGTGGAGTGGGGTGTGTGAGGGTTGGCAGAGGGTTAGGCTGTGTGTTGGGTGGAGTGGGGTGTGTGAGGGTTGGCAGAGGGTTAGGCTGTGTGTTGGGAGGAGGAGTGGGCAGTGTGAGGGTTGGCAGAGGGTTAGGCCACACTTGGAGTATAGTGTTCAATTCTGGTCGCCACACTACCAGAAGGATGTGGAGACTTTAGAGAGGGTGCAGAAGAGATTTACCAGAATGTTGCCTGGTATGGAGGGCATTAGCTATGAGGAGCGGCTGAATAAACTCGGTTTGTTCTCACTGGAACGAAGGAGGTTGAGGGGAGACCTGATAGAGGTATACAAAATTATAAGGGGCACAGACAGAGTGGATAGTCAGAGGCTTTTCCCCAGGGTAGAGGGGTCAATTACTAGGGGGCATAGGTTTAAGGTGAGAGAGGCAAGGTTTCGAGTAGATGTACGAGGCAAGTTTTTTACGCAGAGGGTAGTGGGTGCCTGGAACTCGCTACCGGAGGAGGTGGTGGAAGCAGGGACGATAGTGACATTTAAGGGGCACCTTGACAAATACATGAATAGGATGGGAATAGAGGGATACGGACCCAGGAAGTGTAGAAGATTGTAGTTTAGTCGGGCAGCATGGTCGGCACGGGCTTGGAGGGCCGAAGGGCCTGTTCCTGTGCTGTACATTTCTTTGTTCTTTGTTGTTCTTTGTTAGGCTGTGTGTTGGGAGGAGGAGTGGGCAGTGTGAGTGTTGGCAGAGGGTTAGGCTGTGTGTTGGGAGGAGTGTGGACAGTGTGAGGATTGGCAGGACGAGTTGAGCGATGTGGGGTTTGGTGGGGTAACTTTAGTGTACCCAATTATTATTTTTAAATTAAGGGGCAATTTAGCGAGGCCAATCCACCAATCCTGCACATCTTTGGGTTGTGGGAGTGGAACCCAAGCAGACACGGGAACAATGCGCAAACTCCGCACGGACAGTGACCCGGGGCCGGGATCGAACCTGGGACCTCAGTGCCGTGAGACAGCAGTGCTAACCACTGTGCCACCGTGCCACCCTGGCAAGAGTTAACATTTCGGATCAATGATCCTGTCTCAGTTCTGGCTAAGGTGTCACTGTTGAATACAGAAAGGATGCCGGCCTCTGATTGGCTGGACGCTCTTGGCAGCTGTGATTTGCAGATCTGGGGTCGGGGAAGACCCGCGTCTGGCTTGCTGAATGCCTGAGTGGCACAAGTCGCAGTGTGCCTTCCCTTAAATAATCTTGCAACTAATGGTCAAGATCCCCATTTCATCCGCAATATTTAACCCAAAATCTCTCGTTGCCGTGGATAATTTATTAACTTAGAAACAAAAGGCTATGGTAGTGTTGTGGTTATGTTACTGGAATGATAAAGAGACTTGGACTATTAACCGAGGGCACTTGAGTTTTTATGACACCGTGACAATTGAATTTTAAAACAATATATGAAAATAAAGAAAACAGTTGGACTCAATTGTTTGTGAATCTTTGGATGGTCGTAAAAACCCAACTGGCAAATGAGTGTCTCTGTAGCGAAGGAAGTCTGCTGTCCTGACCGTCTCAGGCCCAGTGTGTGCTTCCGGTCCCACACCAGCCTTTTAACTGCTCTCTGGACTGAACCAGCAATTTACCGAGTGGAGTCAGAACAAACTGGCAGGAATTCCAAAAAAGCAATAAACCTTACCACTCGAGGATGGATAAGACAAGAGAGCTAACGATGATTTTGGGTCTCTTTGAAGTAGGAAATCACTGCTTGCTCAATGTCCAAATTCGAGATTAGTGTATTTGGCTCTCAGTGAATTTTCTCATTTACATCTGGGTATTTTTGTAATCTTGTTACCATTTCATTTTATATTTATTAAATGGTTCAAAAGCTTTAATATTGAGTTTATTAACACCAGAAGAGGTTTTACTTTGATACTTACACATTCTTGCAGACTGTCTGACTGTTCTTTAATGCAAATGTGCAGCTCTCTGACTGAAAGAGATTTCTCTGTTCCAGGTCTGGTCAATAATACCGGCATCGACTGGTTTTTACCGTGGCCTCGCCAGGCTCTACTCGCTGTCGCGCAATCATTCTTAGGTGAGAATTTGTTAATCGGCCTCATGACACATACACTGAACAGGGCTTTTAAAGTGAGGTCAGGAACGTGACGCCAGTTGAATTCTGGGTCCTGACCTCGTGCCTGAACTGCGTTGTTTTCAGAACACTATTTGCAATGTCAATGGGCTGATTGGGTGGGAGGTGAGCAGGACACCCAATCGAAGGTGACCAGCATCTCCAGGACGTAGGGGCAATCTGAATGGCACCAGCAGCAAAGCCATGCAGCAGCCAATCTGACAGCTGCTACAGCCCTGCCAAGTCGAGTAGGCAGCTTTCGCCAGGAGAATAAAGATGGTGCCAAGCGGCACTTAACACCGAGCTCATTGATCCTTCAAATATCGCAAAAAACCTGTTGGAAATTAACATTAATTTACCCCAATAGCTGTGCACCAGGCGAGTTTATTGTGTCTGGAATAAAGATTGAAAACCTCATTCTGTTTGAGGCAGGGCTCCCGACGAACTCTTTCAAGGAGTTTCAGGAACCATTGATTGGTGACCAGCAGGGTTTTTATGTTTCCGCTCCCTGCAATTCCTCTTAAAATTGCAGAGGTGTCCGGGAGACAGCGGGATCCGGCACCACTCACTGAGAAAAGAGTTTTCCCATTGCGGCCACACCTGTTCCCGCCTTAAGTGGAAATTGAAAATCCAGATCACTGTTTCTTTTGTGTGAAACTATAGGTTTGTCAAATCAACATGACAGTCAGGAAGGATATGACCGTGTGTATGTAATGTTAGCTAAATAAGGTGCGCGTCAGAAAGAGTAACTGCATGGGATGGATCTGGACCAAGGCTCATTTAATTGTTGTTTTCTTTTCAGGAAAGAATCCAATGATTCCGACTGAACATTTTGAGAATGTGATAGATCATGTGGTTATGGTGCATGGCTCTGTGGAGGTGTACAGTCTGCTGTTCCTGCAGAAACTAAGGCGCAGCAACTATGTCACTCCCAAAAATTACCTGGACTTCATCGCTACATATGCTAGATTACTAGATGAGAAAGATCAATTCATTTTGGGTAGGAGCATTATCTTTTGACCAAATATATACTGAAAGTAGACATTTGTAAAAGCATGTTCATGGAAAAAGCATTAATTTTAAAAAAATTATTCAAATAATTAATCTTAACTGTAAACTTGTTAGCAAAATGTTGGCATTTAGTTAATTGTGCTGATATTTAATCAAACATTGGAGAAAACACTGAATTACAGATAGTGAGGATTCTCTGTTTGGGAGATGCAGGACTCGGTCTACTGCCCACATTGAGACCCAGTGGGAGGGCAACTTGGCCGGTAGATCCCAGGACTTGGGTAGATGCCGCGAGGCGTCAGGATCAGGAATCCGCCCACAATGGGCGGGACTAAGCCGCTCTTGAGAAGTAGACCTTAAACCTGCTTACGGCCTACATCCCCAGCTGCAGTCTCCCGGGATCTACTGGCCTCCCCAGGGAGGCAGCAGCCAGACACCGTTCAGTACTGGCCCATACAAACGTGGACCAGGCAAAAGGGCACCCAGGGGGCCTCCCTGGCCATCGGAGGCCCCTGGGTGGTCAGGGATATGGCTGGCAGGAAACGGCCAACAAACTTTGCCACAAATCACATTAAGGGCCCAATTTAACCAAATCTATTTTACTAGGCTGTGATTGACAGCTTCCACACTCACCCAGCTGTCTCTCTCTTTAACCATGCAAATATATCGGAATCCCATTATCGGGCCACCATTTTGAGGTCCGGCAGAAGGACCCCCCCCCCCCCCACCATGCTAATCCTGCCCCCCCACCCCCATGCCTGCTAACAAGGAGGAGCATCCTTCCCCCCACCACAGGAATAATGGGTCAACCCCCCTCCCCCCATCCCACAGCACACATGCATGGGGGTGGCCCATCCCACCTCCACTGCCCTCCCCCATCAGACCCCCTCCCCCATCAGACCCCCTCCCCATCACAGATCCCGGTCACGCTGCCTGAAAGCTGAAGAGCAATCTCGGCAGTACAGCGAAAAGTTTCTGCATTTTCACTGACCCTTTCCTATCATCTGCTGCCTCAGACAAAAGTCTTCAAAGCAGCAGCTGTTCCAAGTATCAGAGGCTCCCTCGAAAGCTCAGGACACTTAACAGGGCTTCAAATCTCCTGACAGCCTTTGAAATGCAAAACTTTCATTCAATTTCACATAGCAATACATTTCACTAGTGAGTGATTAACACTTTTATTGGTCCAGACCCAGGTGCTTGATAGATTTTTAAATTTATCTTTCCCTTCAAGCTTGAATGCATCTCCATTATTCTGATTTGATGCTCACCACAATGTTGACAAAACTCACGCTATGATTGACAGCTCCTCACAACACAAATCAGCATGATCAGCTTTGACAAAGCATCTCCCAGACCCAAAACGTTAGCTCCCTCTCTGTCCACAGATGCTGTCAGACCTGCTGAGACTGACCAGTATTTTCTGTTTTTGTTTGAGATTCCAGCATCCGCAGTAATTTCCTTTTATCACAATCAGCTAAGTGGCTTCACTTCCTCTTTTTCACAGCCAAAGGTACTCAGCTCCTTCATCAGTGCCCTGACCCCCTCGACCCTCCCCCCTCGGCATTTCCTGATGCGGGTGTCGGAACATCACGATGGGGGGGGTCACATTATGCATGTTCCCGCCAGTGTGGAGCGGGAGGTTCACTGAGGCTGACGGCGGGGTTGTGGAGCATACCAACGTCTTGCGCCTGGCGCCGGTCCAGTGTTTCGAGCGACCTGCCATCCCCCCGATTGGGAATCCAGCGCTGGGCAATGGAGAATCCACCCCTTGGTGGGTGCAGCCATTTTGCTGAAGAGGGACTGGTTTAGCACAGTGGGCTAAACAGCTGACTTGTAATACTAACAAGGCCAGCAGCACGGTTCGATTCCCACACCGGCCTTCCCGAACAGGCGCCGGAATGTGGCGACAAGGGGCTTTTCACAGTAACTTCACTGAAGCCTCATTAATAATCAATAAGCGATTATTATTATTATAATGATGATGATGATGAGAGCAGGCAGCTGGAGGGCCAGCAGCAAAAAAACTCATGAAGTGACCGAATGAGAGGTAATGTGCCCAATTTGGAGCCTGGTCTCAGATCCCTGTACCTTTCATCAAACATATTTCACTTTTATCCGCTTTGAACCTGACAGCTTTGCGCTGATGTACACCGGACTGTTTCAGTTTGCCATATTCACATTTAAATATTGCGATCTCTCTGCCCCCCCCCCCCGAATGTGATTTTAAATTCTGCCCGCACCCATTTCCGAGATGTGTGAACGATTAACATAAACCAAATCCTTTTACTTTGATCTCTCTCTGCAGCTCAATGTAAACGTTTGGAAGGCGGATTAGATAAATTAAAGGAAGCCAGTATTCAACTCGCGGAATTAAACTTGAAGCTAGCAGAACAAAAGGTTATTCTGGCAGAGAAAACCGAAGCTTGTGAAGCTCTATTGGCAGAGATTGCCATCAACACTGCTGTGGGTAAGGCCAGCCGAGCTGGGAAACTTTGGGTTCTTTCTTAGTTATTAACCGTTACTATCTCAAATAGCTACAGGTAATATCACCACCATTTATCATCACAAATGTGTGATCATTCACACAGATCGACAGGGGCTGTTTAGCACAGGGCTAAATCGCTGGCTTTGAAAGCAGACCAAGGCAGGCCAGCAGCATGGTTCGATTCCCGCACCAGCCTCCCCGAACAGGCGCCGGAATGTGGCGACTAGGGGCTTTTCACAGTAACTTCATTTGAAGCCTACTTGTGATAATAAGCAATTTTCATTTGATTTTTTCATTTCATTTCAGACAACATTGACGAGCAGGAAAAGACCCAACTGATCCACCAAGCCTGCTCCACAAAATCTTCATTAAACCCCTCTACTCCCCTCTTTCACTTTCTCTCATTGCTACCATGTTTTCTCCATCAATTGAAAAGTTGCACTGTACGAGTCCATGCCTTTATTATCACACCAGTGAGAACAAGATGTATATATCTCTGGGCATCTCACAGGAACAAGGGAAGTCAACCGAGTTTCTCAACCCTGTTCTGCCATGATGTGCCTCAAAACCTTTGTATTATATCATTTGATCACCTTAAACAACAAAAATACATCCATCTCAGTTTAGAAATTTTGACCCTCAGCAGCCACAGTGTTTCACGGAGGCTGGGCATCACATTTCTATCATCCATTGGGGGAAAATACTTCTCAACTTTTCTCCTGAATGGCCCAGCTTGAGTTCAAGTTCTGGATTCCTCTCAATGGGTGAGACATGTGGGTTCAAACCGCAGCCACTCCACAGAATAACTGTCCAGCCACCTTACTGCAGCCAACACCGAATGGAGCCACTCGCTACAATGAGACATTGCCGGAAGCACCACCCTGTGGGCTGGTACTAGCTGACGGGGACAGTTACTAGCTGATGGGGACAGTTACTATCTGATGGGGACAGTTACTAGCTGATGGGGACAGTTACTATCTGATGGGGACAGTTACTAGCTGATGGGGACAGTTACTAGCTGATGGGGACAGTTACTAGCTGATGGGGACAGTTACTATCTGATGAGGACAGTTACTAGCTGATGGGGACAGTTACTAGCTGATGGGGACAGTTACTAGCTGATGGGGACAGTTACTATCTGATGAGGACAGTTACTAGCTGATGGGGACAGTTACTAGCTGATGGGGACAGTTACTATCTGATGAGGACAGTTACTAGCTGATGGGGACAGTTACTAGCTGATGGGGACAGTTACTATCTGATGAGGACAGTTACTAGCTGATGGGGACAGTTACTAGCTGATGAGGACAGTTACTAGCTGATGGGGACAGTTACTAGCTGATGGGGACAGTTACTAGCTGATGGGGACAGTTACTAGCTGATGAGGACAGTTACTAGCTGATGAGGACAGTTACTAGCTGATGGGGACAGTTACTAGCTGATGGGGACAGTTACTAGCTGATGGGGACAGATACGAGCTGATGAGGACAGTTACTATCTGATGAGGACAGTTACTATCTGATGAGGACAGTTACTAGCTGATGGGGACAGTTACTAGCTGATGGGGACAGTTACTAGCTGATGAGGACAGTTACTATCTGATGAGGACAGTTACTAGCTGATGGGGACAGTTACTAGCTGATGAGGACAGTTACGAGCTGATGAGGACAGTTACTAGCTGATGGGGACAGTTACTAGCTGATGAGACGGTTACTAGCTGATGAGGACAGTTACTAGCTGATGAGACAGTTACTAGCTGATGGGGACAGTTACTAGCTGATTAGCTGATGAGTACAGTTACTAGCTGATGAGGACAGTTACTAGCTGATGAGGACAGTTACTAGCTGTTGTGTACAGTTACTAGCTGACGGGCACAGTTACTAGCTGATGGGCACAGTTACTAGCTGATGAGTACAGTTACTAGCTGATGGGTACAGTTACTGGCTGATGAGACAGTTACTAGCTGATGAGGACAGTTACTAGCTGATGAGACAGTTACTAACTGATGAGGATAGTTACTAGCTGATGAGACAGGTACGAACTGATGAGGACAGTTACTAGCCGATAAGCCAGTTACTAACTGATGAGGGCAGTTACTTGCTGATGAGGACAGTTACGAGCTGATGAGGACAGTTACGAGCTGACGAGGACAGTTACTAGCTGACGGGCACAGTTACTAGCTGATGAGGACAGTTGCGAGCTGATGAGTGCCGTTACTAGCTGATGAGGACAGTTACTAGCTGATGGGGACAGTTACTAGCTGATGAGGACAGTTACTAGCTGATGGGGACAGTTACTAGCTGATGAGGACAGTTACGAGCTGATGAGGGCAGTTACTAACTGATGAGGACAGTTACTAGCTGACGGGCACAGTTACTAGCTGATGAGGACAGTTACGAGCTGATGAGGGCATTTACTAGCTGACGGGCACAGTTACTAGCTGATGGGCACAGTTACTAGCTGATGAGTACAGTTACTAGCTGATGAGTACAGTTACTAGCTGAAGAGTGATGAGTAAAGTTACTAGCTGATGAGGAGAGTTACAAGCTGATGAGACAGTTACTAACTGATGAGACAGTTACTAACTGATGAGGACATTTACTAGCTGATGGGGACAGTTACTAGCTGATGAGTACAGTTACTAGCTGATGAGTACAATTACCAGCTGGCGGGCACAGTTACTAGCTGATGAGGACAGTTACGAGCTGATGAGTACAGTTACTAGCTGTTGAGTACAGTTACTAGCTGACGGGCACAGTTACTAGCTGATGGGCACAGTTACTAGCTGATGAAGGCAGTTACTAGCTGATGAGTGCAGTTACTTGCTGACGGGCACAGTTACTAGCTGATGAGGACAGTTACTAGCTGATGGGCACAGTTACTGGCTGATGAGACAGTTACTAGCTGATGAGGACAGTTACAAGCTGAAGAGTGATGAGTAAAGTTACGAGCTGATGAGGACAGTTACTAGCTGATGAGACAGTTACTAACTGATGAGGACAGTTACTAGCTGATGAGACAGTTACTAGCTGATGAGGACAGTTACTAACTGATTAGCTGATGAGGACAGTTACTAGCCGATGAGAAAGTTACTAACTGATGACGATAGTTACTAGCTGATGGGGACAGTTACTAGCTGATGGGGACAGTTACTAGCTGATCAGGACAGTTACGAGCTGACGGGCACAATTACTAGCTGATGAGTGCCGTTACTAGCTGATGGGGACAGTTACTAGCTGATGAGTACAGTTACAAGCTGATGATTACAGTTACTAGCTGATGGGGACAGTTACTAGCTGATGAGGACAGTTACGAGCTGATGAGGGCAGTTACTAACTGATGAGGACAGTTACTAGCTGACGGGCACAGTTACTGGCTGATGGGCACAGTTACTAGCTGATGAGGACAGTTACTAGCTGATGAGGTCAGTTACTAGCTGAAGAGTGATGAGTAAAGTTACTAGCTGATGAGGACAGTTACTAGCTGATGAGTGCAGTTACTAGCTGATGAGGACAGTTACTAGCTGATGAGGTCAGTTACTAGCTGAAGAGTGATGAGTAAAGTTACTAGCTGATGAGGACAGTTACTAGCTGATGAGGACAGTTACTAGCTGATGAGTGCAGTTACTAGCTGAAGAGTGATGAGTAAAGTTACTAGCTGATGAGGACAGTTACTAGCTGATGAGGACAGTTACTAGCTGATGAGTGCAGTTACTAGCTGATGAGGGCAGTTACTAGCTGACGGGCACAGTTACTAGCTGATGAGTACAGTTACTAGCTGATGGGCACAGTTACTAGCTGATGAGTACAGTTACTAGCTGATGGGCACAGTTACTGGCTGATGAGACAGTTACTAGCTGATGAGGACAATTACTAGCTGATGAGGACAGTTACTAGCTGAAGAGTGATGAGTAAAGTTACTAGCTGATGAGGACAGTTACTCGCCGATGAGACAGTTTCTAACTGATGAGGGCAGTTTCTAACTGATGAGGGCAGTTACGAGCTGATGAGGACAGTTACGAGCTGATGAGGACAGTTACTAGCTGATGGGCACAGTTAGTAGCTGATGAGGACAGTTACTAGCTGATGAGGACAGTTACTAGCTGATGAGTACAGTTACTAGCTTATGAGGACAGTTACGAGCTGATGAGGACAGTTACGAGCTTATGAGGGCAGTTACTAGCTGATGAGGGCAGTTACTAGCTGAAGAGTGCAGTTACTAGCTGATGAGGACAGTTACTAGCTGATGAGTACAGTTACTAACTGATGAGGACAGTTACTAGCTGATGAGGACAGTTACTAGCTGATGGGCACAGTTATTGGCTGATGAGACAGTTACTAGCTGATGAGTACAGTTACTAACTGATGAGGACAGTTACTAGCTGATGAGGACAGTTACTAGCTGATGAGGACAGTTACTAGCTGATGGGGTCAGTTACTAGCTGATGAGGACAGTTACGAGCTGATGAGTGCAGTTACGAGCTGATGAGTGCAGTTACTAGCTGACGGGCACAGTTACTAGCTGACGGGCACAATTACTAGCTGATGAGTACAGTTACTAGCTGACGGGCACAGTTACTAGCTGATGAGGACAGTTACGAGCTGATGAGGGCAGTTACTAACTGATGAGGACAGTTACTAGCTGATGAGTACAGTTACTAGCTGACGGGCACAGTTACAGGCTGATGGCACAGTTACTAGCTGATGAGTACAGTTACTAGCTGATGAGGGCAGTTACTAGCTGATGAGTGCAGGTACTAGCTGACGGGCACAGTTACTAGCTGATGAGTACAGTTACTAGCTGATGGGCACAGTTACTGGCTGATGAGACAGTTACTAGCTGATGAGGACAGTTACTAGCTGAAGAGTGATGAGTAAAGTTACTAGCTGATGAGACAGTTAATAACTGATGAGGACAGTTACTAGCTGATGAGGCAGTTACTAGCTGATGAGACAGTTACTAGCTGATGAGGGCAGTTACTAGCTGATGAGTGCAGTTACTCGCTGACGGGCACAGTTACTAGCTGATGAGTACAGTTACTAGCTGATGGGCACAGTTACTCGCTGATGAGACAGTTACTAGCTGATGAGGACAGTTACTAGCTGATGAGGACAGTTACTAGCTGAAGAGTGCTGAGTAAAGTTACTAGCTGATGAGGATAGTTACTAGCTGATGAGACAGGTACGAACTGATGAGGACAGTTACTAGCCGATAAGCCAGTTACAAACTGATGAGGGCAGTTACTAGCTGATGAGGACAGTTACGAGCTGATGAGGACAGTTACGAGCTGACGAGGACAGTTACTAGCTGACGGGCACAGTTACTAGCTGATGAGGATAGTTACTAGCTGATGAGACAGGTACGAACTGATGAGGACAGTTACTAGCCGATAAGCCAGTTACAAACTGATGAGGGCAGTTACTAGCTGATGAGGACAGTTACGAGCTGATGAGGACAGTTACGAGCTGACGAGGACAGTTACTAGCTGACGGGCACAGTTACTAGCTGACGGGCACAGTTACTAGCTGATGAGGACAGTTGCGAGCTGATGAGGACAGTTACTAGCTGACGGGCACAGTTACTAGCGGATGAGTGCAGTTACTAGCTGATAAGGACAGTTACGAGCTGACGAGGACAGTTACTAGCTGACGGGCACAGTTACTAGCTGACGGGCACAGTTACTAGCTGATGGGGACAGTTACTAGCTGATGAGGACAGTTGCGAGCTGATGAGTGCCGTTACTAGCTGATGAGGACATTTACTAGCTGATGAGGGCAGTTACTAACTGATGAGGACAGTTACTAGCTGATGAGTACAGTTACTAGCTGACGGGCACAGTTACTAGCTGATGAGGACAGTTACGAGCTGATGAGTACAATTACCAGCTGGCGGGCACAGTTACTAGCTGATGAGGACAGTTACGAGCTGATGAGTACAGTTACTAGCTGTTGAGTACAGTTACTAGCTGACGGGCACAGTTACTAGCTGATGGGCACAGTTACTAGCTGATGAAGGCAGTTACTAGCTGATGAGTGCAGTTACTTGCTGACGGGCACAGTTACTAGCTGATGAGGACAGTTACTAGCTGATGGGCACAGTTACTGGCTGATGAGACAGTTACTAGCTGATGAGGACAGTTACAAGCTGAAGAGTGATGAGTAAAGTTACGAGCTGATGAGGACAGTTACTAGCTGATGAGACAGTTACTAACTGATGAGGACAGTTACTAGCTGATGAGACAGTTACTAGCTGATGAGGACAGTTACTAACTGATTAGCTGATGAGGACAGTTACTAGCCGATGAGACAGTTACTAACTGATGACGATAGTTACTAGCTGATGGGGACAGTTACTAGCTGATGGGGACAGTTACTAGCTGATCAGGACAGTTACGAGCTGACGGGCACAATTACTAGCTGATGAGTGCCGTTACTAGCTGATGGGGACAGTTACTAGCTGATGAGTACAGTTACTAGCTGATGAGGACAGTTACGAGCTGATGAGGGCAGTTACTAGCTGATGAGTGCAGTTACTAGCTGACGGGCACAGTTACTAGCTGATGAGTACAGTTACAAGCTGATGATTACAGTTACTAGCTGATGGGGACAGTTACTAGCTGATGAGGACAGTTACGAGCTGATGAGGGCAGTTACTAACTGATGAGGACAGTTACTAGCTGATGAGTACAGTTACTAGCTGACGGGCACAGTTACTGGCTGATGGGCACAGTTACTAGCTGATGAGGACAGTTACTAGCTGATGAGGTCAGTTACTAGCTGAAGAGTGATGAGTAAAGTTACTAGCTGATGAGGACAGTTACTAGCTGATGAGTGCAGTTACTAGCTGATGAGGACAGTTACTAGCTGATGAGGTCAGTTACTAGCTGAAGAGTGATGAGTAAAGTTACTAGCTGATGAGGACAGTTACTAGCTGATGAGGACAGTTACTAGCTGATGAGTGCAGTTACTAGCTGAAGAGTGATGAGTAAAGTTACTAGCTGATGAGGACAGTTACTAGCTGATGAGGTCAGTTACTAGCTGAAGAGTGATGAGTAAAGTTACTAGCTGATGAGGACAGTTACTAGCTGATGAGGACAGTTACTAGCTGATGAGTGCAGTTACTAGCTGATGAGGGCAGTTACTAGCTGACGGGCACAGTTACTAGCTGATGAGTACAGTTACTAGCTGATGGGCACAGTTACTGGCTGATGAGACAGTTACTAGCTGATGAGGACAATTACTAGCTGATGAGGACAGTTACTAGCTGAAGAGTGATGAGTAAAGTTACTAGCTGATGAGGACAGTTACTCGCCGATGAGACAGTTTCTAACTGATGAGGGCAGTTTCTAACTGATGAGGGCAGTTACGAGCTGATGAGGACAGTTACGAGCTGATGAGGACAGTTACTAGCTGATGGGCACAGTTAGTAGCTGATGAGGACAGTTACTAGCTGATGAGGACAGTTACTAGCTGATGAGTACAGTTACTAGCTTATGAGGACAGTTACGAGCTGATGAGGACAGTTACGAGCTTATGAGGGCAGTTACTAGCTGATGAGGGCAGTTACTAGCTGAAGAGTGCAGTTACTAGCTGATGAGGACAGTTACTAGCTGATGAGTACAGTTACTAACTGATGAGGACAGTTACTAGCTGATGAGGACAGTTACTAGCTGATGGGCACAGTTACTGGCTGATGAGACAGTTACTAGCTGATGAGTACAGTTACTAACTGATGAGGACAGTTACTAGCTGATGAGGACAGTTACTAGCTGATGAGACAGTTACTAACTGATGAGGACAGTTACTAGCTGATGGGGTCAGTTACTAGCTGATGAGGACAGTTACGAGCTGATGAGTGCAGTTACTAGCTGACGGGCACAGTTACTAGCTGACGGGCACAATTACTAGCTGATGAGTACAGTTACTAGCTGACGGGCACAGTTACTAGCTGATGAGTACAGTTACTAGCTGATGAGGGCAGTTACTAGCTGATGAGTGCAGGTACTAGCTGACGGGCACAGTTACTAGCTGATGAGTACAGTTACTAGCTGATGGGCACAGTTACTGGCTGATGAGACAGTTACTAGCTGATGAGGACAGTTACTAGCTGATGAGGCAGTTACTAGCTGATGAGACAGTTACTAGCTGATGAGGGCAGTTACTAGCTGATGAGTGCAGTTACTAGCTGATGAGTACAGTTACTAGCTGATGGGCACAGTTACTCGCTGATGAGACAGTTACTAGCTGATGAGGACAGTTACTAGCTGATGAGGACAGTTACTAGCTGATGAGTACAGTTACTAGCTGATGGGCACAGTTACTCGCTGATGAGACAGTTACTAGCTGATGAGGACAGTTACTAGCTGATGAGGACAGTTACTAGCTGAAGAGTGCTGAGTAAAGTTACTAGCTGATGAGGATAGTTACTAGCTGATGAGACAGGTACGAACTGATGAGGACAGTTACTAGCCGATAAGCCAGTTACAAACTGATGAGGGCAGTTACTAGCTGATGAGGACAGTTACGAGCTGATGAGGACAGTTACGAGCTGACGAGGACAGTTACTAGCTGACGGGCACAGTTACTAGCTGATGAGGATAGTTACTAGCTGATGAGACAGGTACGAACTGATGAGGACAGTTACTAGCCGATAAGCCAGTTACAAACTGATGAGGGCAGTTACTAGCTGATGAGGACAGTTACGAGCTGATGAGGACAGTTACGAGCTGACGAGGACAGTTACTAGCTGACGGGCACAGTTACTAGCTGACGGGCACAGTTACTAGCTGATGAGGACAGTTGCGAGCTGATGAGGACAGTTACTAGCTGACGGGCACAGTTACTAGCGGATGAGTGCAGTTACTAGCTGATAAGGACAGTTACGAGCTGACGAGGACAGTTACTAGCTGACGGGCACAGTTACTAGCTGATGGGGACAGTTACTAGCTGATTAGCTGATGAGGACAGTTACTAGCTGATAAGGACAGTTACGAGCTGACGAGGACAGTTACTAGCTGACGGGCACAGTTACTAGCTGATGGGGACCGTTACTAGCTGATGAGGACAGTTGCGAGCTGATGAGTGCCGTTACTAGCTGATGAGGACATTTACTAGCTGATGAGGGCAGTTACTAACTGATGAGGACAGTTACTAGCTGATGAGTACAGTTACTAGCTGACGGGCACAGTTACTAGCTGATGAGGACAGTTACGAGCTGACGGGCACAGTTACGAGCTGATGGGCACAGTTACTAGCTGATGAGTACAGTTACTAGTTGATGAGGGCAGTTACTAGCTGATGAGTGCAGTTACTAGCTGACGGGCACAGTTACTAGCTGATGAGTACAGTTACTAGCTGATGAGCACAGTTACTGGCTGATGAGACAGTTACTAGCTGATGAGGACAGTTACTAGCTGATGAGGACAGTTACTAGCTGAAGAGTGATGAGTAAAGTTACTAGCTGATGATGACAGTTACTAGCTGATGAGACAGTTACTATCTGATGAGGACAGTTACTAGCTGATGAGACAGTTACTAACTGATGAGGACACTTACTAGCTGATGAGGACAGTTACTAGCTGATGAGACAGTTACTAGCTGATGAGACAGTCACTAGCTGATTAGCTGATGGGGACAGTTACTAGCTGATGAGACAGTTACTAGCTGATGAGGACAGTTACTAGCTGATGAGACAGTTACTAACTGATGAGGACAGTTACTAGCCGATGAGACAGGTACTAACTGATGAGGACAGTTACTAGCCGATGAGACAGTTAATAACTGATGAGGGCAGTTACTAGCTGATGAGTACAGTTACTAGCTGATGAGACAGTTACTAACTGATGAGGACAGTTACTAGCCGATGAGACAGTTACTAGCTGATGGGGACAGTTACTAGCTGATGAGACAGTTACTAGCTGATGTGGACAGTTACTAGCTGAGGAGACAGTTACTAGCTGATGGGGACAGTTACTAGCTGATGAGACAGCTACTAACTGATGAGGACAGTTACTAGCTGATGAGTACAGTTACTGGCTGATGGGGACAGTTACTAGCTGATGAGGACAGTTACTAGCTGATGAGACGGTTACTAGCTGATGAGTGCAGTTACAACTGACGGGCACAGTTACTAGCTGACGGGCACAGTTATTAGCTGATGGGGACAGTTACTAACTGATGAGGACAGTTACTAGCTGATGAGACAGTTACTAGCTGATGAGTGCAGTTACAACTGACGGGCACAGTTACTAGCTGACGGGCACAGTTACTAGCTGATGAGTACAGTTACTAGCTGATGAGTACAGTTAGTCGCTGACGGGCACAGTTACTAGCTAATGGGGACAGTTACTAACTGATGAGGACAGTTACTAACTGATGAGGACAGTTACGAGCTGATGAGGGTAGTTACTAACTGATGAGGACAGTTACTAGCTGATGAGCACAGTTACTAGCTGATGAGTACAGTTACTAACTGATGAGGACAGTTACTAGCTGATGAGTACAGTTACTAGCTGACGGGCACAGTTACTAGCTGAAGAGGACAGTTACTAGCTGATGAGTGCAGTTACGAGCTGATGAGGGCAGTTACTAACTGATGAGGACAGTTACTAGCTGATGAGTACAGTTACTAGCTGACGGGCACAGTTACTAGCTGATGAGGACAGTTACGAGCTGATGAGGGCAGTTACTAGCTGATGAGTACAGTTACTAGCTGACGGGCACAGTTACTAGCTGATGGGCACAGTTACTGGCTGATGAGACTGTTACTAGCTGATGAGGACAGTTACTAACTGATGAGGACAGTTACTAGATGATGAGGACAGTTACTAGCTGATGAGACAGTTACTAACTGATGAGGATAGTTACTAGCTGATGAGACAGTTACTAGCCGATGAGACAGTTACTAGCTGATGAGGACAGTTACGAGCTGATGAGGGCAGTTACAACTGACGGGCACAGTTACTAGCTGATGAGTACAGTTACTAGCTGATGAGTACAGTTACTCGCTGACGGGCACAGTTACTAGCTGAGGACAGTTACGAGCTGATGAGGGCAGTTCCTTACTGATGAGGACAGTTACTAGCTGATGAGTACCGTTACTAGCTGATGAGGACAGTTATGAGCTGATGAGTACAGTTACTAGCTGATGGGCACAGTTGCTCGCTGATGGGCACAGTTGCTAGCTGATGGGCACAGTTACTAGCTGATGAGTACAGTTACTTGCTGATGAGGGCAGTTACTAGCTGATGAGTGCAGTTACTAGCTGACGGGCACAGTTACTAGCTGATGAGTACAGTTACTAGATGATGGGCACAGTTACTGGCTGAAGAGTGATGAGTATAGTTACTAGCTGATGAGGACAGTTACTAGCTGATGAGACAGTTACTAGCTGATGAGGACAGTTACTAACTGATGAGGGCAGTTACTAGCTGATGAGACAGTTGCTAACTGATGAGGATAGTTACTCGCTGATGAGGCAGTTACTAACTGATGAGGACAGTTCCTAGCCGATGAGACAGTTACTAACTGATGAGGGCAGTTACTAGCTGATGAGGACAGTTACTAACTGATGAGGGCAGTTACTAGCTGATGAGGACAGATACTAGCTGATGAGTACAGTTACTAGCTGATGAGGACAGTTACTAGCTGATGAGGACAGTTACGAGCTGTTGAGTACAGTTACTAACTGACGGGCACAGTTATTAACTGATGGGCACAGTTACTAGCTGATGAGTACAGTCACTAGCTGTTGAGTACAGTCACTCGCTGACGGGCACAGTTACTAGCTGATGAGGACAGTTACGAGCTGATGTGGGCAGTTACTAGCTGTTGAGTACAGTTACTAGCTGATGGGCACAGTTACTAGCTGATGAGGACAGTTACTAGCTGGTGAGGACAGTTACTATCTGATGAGAGCAGTTACTAGCTGATGAGGACAGTTACTAGCTGATGGGCACAGTTACTGGCTGATGAGACAGTTACTAGCTGATGAGGACAGTTACTAGCTGATGTGGACAGTTACTAGCTGAAGAGTGATGAGTAAAGTTACTAGCTGATGAGTACAGTTACTAGCTGATGAGACAGTTACTAACTGATGAGGACAGTTACTAGCTGATGAGACAGTTACTAACTGATGAGGATAGTTACTAGCTGATGAGACAGTTACTAACTGATGAGGACAGTTACTAGCTGATTAGCTGATGGGGACAGTTAGTAGGTGATGAGACAGTTACTAGCTGATGAGGACAGTTACTAACTGATGAGGATAGTTACTAGCTGATGAGACAGTTACTAACTGATGAGGACAGTTACTAGCTGATTAGCTGATGGGGACAGTTAGTAGGTGATGAGACAGTTACTAGCTGACTAGCTGATGGGGACAGTTAGTAGGTGATGAGACAGTTACTAGCTGATGAGGACAGTTACTAGCTGATGAGACAGTTACTAACTGATGAGGACAGTTACGAGCCGATGAGACAGTTACAAACTGATGAGGGCAGTTACTAGCTGATGAGGACAGTTACTAGCTGATGAGGACAGTTACTAGCTGATGAGGACAGTTACTAGCTGATGGGGATTTCATCCAGCCCATCGAGTCTGCACCGGCTCTTGGAAAGAGCACCCTACCCAAGGTCAACACCGCCACCCTATCGCCATAACCCAGTAACCCCATCCAACACTAAGGGCAATTTTGGGCACTAAGGGCAATTTATCATGGCCAATCCACCTAACCTGCACATCTTTGGACTGTGGGAGGAAACCGGAGCACCCGGAGGAAACCCACGCACACACGGGGAGAACGTGCAGACTCCGCACAGACAGTGACCCAAGCCGGAATCGAACCTGGGACCCTGGAGCTGTGAAGCCACAGTGCTAGCCACTGTGCTACCGGGCTGCCCCAGTTACACATTGTGGGTCTGCAGTTAATATTCTCTTTGATGCAGCTCCCAAGGAACGACCTTAAACAGCCCTTGTGACCTCTATGACACAGAGCGCATCGTGCATTTATTTACACAATTGCACACCCTGGGGCCAGTGCCTTATCATTCCCGTTCGTCATTTCTCCTCTATTTTGGAAGCCGTAGTGATGAGTTTTCTCATAAGACAAGGTCAATGGTAAATCGCCAAACAGCATGAATACATGGGGCGGGATTCTCCCTACCCGGCGGGGCGGGAGGTCCCGGCAGGATGGAGTGGCGAGAACCACTCCGGCGTAGCGGCGTCCCACAGGTGTGCATTTCTCCGTACTTTTAGGGGCCAAGCCCTCACCGTGAGGGACTAGGCCCGCACCGGAGTGGTTTCCGCTCCACCGGCTGGCGTGGAAGGCCATTGACGCCACGCCAGCCGGGGCCGAAAGGACTTCGCCGGGCGGCGGAAGTCCGCGCATGCGCGGGAGCGTCAGCGGCCGCTGACGTCATCCCAGTGCATTCGCAGGTGGCGTGTTCCGCCGGCGTGGTTCCCATATGGGGCGTCGGCCGTCGCGGAGGCTGTGGCTGAGGCAGAGGAAAAAGAGTGCCCCCACGGCACAGGCCCGCCCGCGGATCGGTGGGCCCCGATCGCGGGCCAGGCCACCGTGGGGGCACCCCTTAGGGCCAGATTGCCCCGCGCCCCACCCAGGACCCCGGAGCCCGCCCGCGCCGCCTTGTCCCGCCGGTAAGAGAGGTGGTTTGATTCTCGCCGGCGGGACAGGCATTCCAGCAGCGGGACTTTGGCCCATCGCTAGATTCCCGCCCCCGCCGAATATCCGGTGCTGGAGAATTCGGCAACCAGCGGAGGTGGGATTCACGCCAGCTCCCGGCGATTCTCCGACCCGGCGCGGGGGTCAGGGAATCCCGCCCTGAATAGACAAAATACCATTTTCAGACTGAATATTAGTTATTTATTCCTTATGACATCAGAAATATTAAATTATGCAAACCTTCTCTGATGTGAGCGCACCTCACTTCACATGTCGGTATTACTGAGCTGATTAGCACTAACCTTACGCATTAGATGCTGCGTGGTTTCATGTACTGAGTATGTCAACAATGTATCCCACAGCCCTCATAGATTCTCTGAAAAAGAGGCATACGGACTTAAAAGTTTAACTTGTTTATCTCTCCACAGACGCTGCCAGTCCCGCTGAGCCTTTCCAGCATTTTCTGTTTTTATCTCAATGCCCTCCTCTGGCGAAAGGGAGAGTGAGATTCTTTTGTCTCTTCTAGTTCTGCAGAATCTGCTGCAGACTGTATTTTCTTCCCAGACAGAGAAAAAGAATGTCAAAAGCTCTACCTATATTCCCACCATTGGGGCGGGTTTAGCACACTAGGCTAAATCGCTGGCTTTTAAAGCAGACCAAGGTAGGCCAGCAGCACGGTTCAATTCCCGTACCAGCCTCCCCGAACAGGTGCCGGAATGTGGCGACTAGGGGCTTTTCACAGAAACTTCATTGAAGCCGACTCGTGACAATAAGCAATTTTCATTTCATTTCATTTCCACCCCACCCCAATTAGCTTTCCGTGGAAAGACTGGCTCGCTGCGTATCCATTCAAAATCACCACGTAGAATGATTAATATCGCACTTCCCCTTTGTGTGGTTGCTGCACCAACAACGTTCCCAACTCGCAAATTCCCCTGCTGTAATTAGTGCGTGGAAACCATGATAATATTATAAATGTGACTATCTCAGCGATATGATTGATGATCCTCATTGTCTCAAACCAATACAGTACATGAGAAACATCATTCTGAGATTATTTCTGTATAAACTAGTTTGTACGTAGCTTGTTTACCTTTGGTAAACGGAATGTAACCACACGGCAATATTAGAAAATAAATGAAGTTAAAATTCCTTCTCAGACAAATTGGAAAAAAGGTGACTAAAAATATTCCTGAAAACTTGGGAGTTGGTTTATTCATCGCTGCGATCGATTGTTTAGCCAGAGTTACACAAAGAGTAAATGGATAGGATGGGTAGAGAGGGAAACGAAATGAGGAAGTGGTGAGGTTCTTGGCCAAGGGTGGTATCATGACCGGTACAGGCTCGGAGGGCCGAAGGGCCTGTTCCTGTGCTGTATTGTTCTTTGTTCTAAATGGGGAACGTGTGACGCACACACACACATGCATGCACACACGCACATGCACACACACACTAAGGCTAACTCTATGGCAGGAGTCTTGAAAAGCCTCGAGCATTTTCAGGCCTTCTGTCTCCTATCCTTTTGAAGTGAATATAGGTGTGTTGGCCAATCGTACTGGGAACTGTAGGCTCAGGTGGAGGCCATTCAGCCCCTCAAGCCTGTCCCACCATTCAATGGCTGATTTGTATCTCGACTCCACCCACCTGCCTCACCAAGGCATTCACTAACACCGATAGTAAAGGTTAGTTTTGATGACCTAATGAACTAACTTTATTTTGTTTTTGTTGATGTGTAAGTTAGCTTTGAATTTTGTTCTAATTGCAGTATTGTTGGAAGTGTAAATAAATGCAGATTTACGGATCCTCCTCATTTTTCAGCTGAGGAGAAGAAGCAACTGGCAGAAGAGAAAGCTTCTGAGATCGAGGAACAGAACAAGGTGATAGCAGTGGAGAAGCAGGATGCAGAAAACTCGCTGGCTGAGGCTCTCCCAGCCCTGGAGGCTGCCAGAGTCGCATTGCAGAGTTTGGAAAAGTCTGATGTCACTGAGATCAGGTAATCCCAGAGAAAAAACCCGTCCGCTTCTAAAATTCTCACCCTTGTTTTGAATCCTTCTGTGCTTTCTCTGTTATCACCTCCAGCTGTGTAATCCCCACAATTATCTACATTCCTTCAATATGTATATCCCCTATTTTAATCTCTTCACCTTTGGTGACTGTGCTGTCAGTTGCCTGGGCCCTAACTCTGGAATCTCCTTCCTGAACTCCTCCACATTTAGGATCCATAGAATCCCGACCGTGCAGAAGGAGGTTATTCGGCCCATCGAGTCTGCACTATCCCTCGGAAACAGCGCTCTGCCGAGGCCCACTCTCTGCCCTATCCCCGTAATCCTGCACATTGATCCTGGCCTTTCCGCCTAACATCTTCGGACTGTGGGAGGAAACCGGAACACGCGCCGACACGGGGAGGACGTGCAGTCACCCGAGCCCGGAATTGAACCCGGGTCCCTTGTGCTGTGCGGCAGCAGTGCTAACAACTGCTCCTGAAACCTAACCAAGATTTTGGGCATCATTCTCAATACCTCCTAATGTGGCTTAGTGTCACTATTTGTTTTGTAATGCTTTTGTGAAGTGCTCTCTATATAATTACAAATTGTTGTCATATTAGCAGCTGCCTTCATAATAATTTTTATTTTAAAAAAACATATTTTTATTCTCCTTTTTCACATTTTAATAAAATATACACCCACCAACAAATAATCAACAATAACAAATCCAATGGCAATCCCCTGGCCAGCAACCCACCCATCCTACCCACCCCCAAACAGCCCCCTACATTTTAAATACAGAACAAGAAAGAAGAAAGAATCAAGAATCCACAATCATACTGTACATAATCAGCAATAACCTATCCATTCCCAACTCCTCCCTCCTAACCTGCACTGTAAGTTCTATGATTCTATGAACCTTCGATGTCTTCCAATTCATGAAGATGCATAATAAACAAAGCCCATGAATTGTAGACCCCTTCCATCCTCCGCTCAACTCAAACTTCACCTTCTCGAGCGTTAAGAACTCCAGTAAATCCCCTCCTGCCACACAAGGGCCCAGGGTGGAGAAACTGACCTCACACCAACAGGATCCGCCTCCGGGCAATCAGCGAAGCGAAGGCTAAAACATCTGCCGCCGCACCCGCTTCCAACCCCGGCTGATCCGACACCCCGAATATGGCTTCTAGGGGACCTGATTCGAGCCTCACGTGCACGACCTTCGAGATTACCCTGAAGACCTCCTTCCAATACCTCTCCAATTTTGGGCAGGACCAAAGCATGTGAACGTGATAAGCAGGGCCCCCCACATCCTCTACCCCCTCGAAGAGTCGGCTCATCCTCGCCTTTGTGAGGTGCGTCCTATACACCACCTTCAGCTGAATCAGCCCAACCTCACACATGAGGTTGAGGCATTTATCCTCCGGAGCACCTCACACCACAACCCCTCCTCCATGGTCTCTCCCAACTCTTCCCCCCCACTTGATCCCCTCCAGTGATACCTTGTCCTCCCCCAGAATCGCCCTGCAAATCGCCGACACCACCCCCTTCTCCATTCCCCCTGCTGTCAGCACCTCCTCCAACAGTGTGGAGGCCGGAGCCACCGGAAAGCTCTGTATCTCCTTCTTAGCGAAATCTCGGCCCTACATGTACCTAAACATTTCCCCCTGCCCCAACCCATATTACGCCCCCAGCTCCTTCAGCCTCACAAACCGGCCCCTCAGAAACAAATCAGTTTCTGTGGGCGGCACTGTAGCACAGTGGTTAGCACTGTTGCCTCACAGTGCCAGGGTCCCAGGTTCAATTCCGGCTTGGGTCACTGTGTGTGCAGAGTCTGCACGTTCTCCCCGTGTCTGCGTGGGTTTCCTCCGGGTGCTCCGGTTTCCTCCCACAAGCCCTGAAAGACGTGCTGTTGGATGAATCGGACATTCTGAATTCTCCCTCTGTGTACCCGAACAGGCGCCGGAGTGTGGCGACTAGGGGCTTTTCACAGTAACTGCATTGCAGTGTTAATGTAAGCCTACTTATGACACTAATAAAAATTTTTTTTTTTTTTAAATGTAATCCTTCAACACTCCCCTCTCCTCTGATCTCTGAAAACTCCCGTCCACTTCCCCGGATCAATCCTATGGGCTGGGATTCTCCAAAAATGGGGCTCTGCCCTCACGCCGGCCAGAAAACGGGCGCGAATCCCTCCAGACTTTTTTCACAAAGTCCGGAAGGATTCTCCGGTGTTAAGAGGGATAGCAGGGCCCCGGCGTGCGCCGCGCAGCTCCTGCTGCCAAAAGGGGGCCCTGCACCTCTGGCCGCAGTTCCGCGCATATGTGCGGCGGCCCCTGCGCAACATGGCAGAGCCACACAGCAGTCCGGCACGGAAGAAGTTGGCACCCCTCACAGATCGCGTCTTCCCGCCACTTGGTAGCCCCTGTTCGCGGGCCTGTCCGTCGTGGAGGCCCCCCCCCCGGAGTCCGATCCGCCCTCCGCCGCCCCACCAGGACGGCCAGCGCGGCCGCGAGTCCGAGCTCCCGCCGGGTGGAACCATACGGCAACCACGCCGGCGGAACTTGGCCGGTCGATCGCAGAGAATCACCGCGGGGCCTCTTTCAACGGCTCTCGACCGGCACTGCGTCTCCGCCGATACTCAGGTCTGCGGAGAATCGTGTCCCGGCGTCGGAGCCGATCCCGGGTCTGAGACCCCGTTCTCCATCCCTGCGCGGTTTCGGCAAGGGGACTCGGAGTACCCCGGCCATGGTTCCGCCGAATCGGCATTTCCCTTCCCCCTCCACAGCCTAAAGCAACTGCCTCCAGATTCCCAACGTTGCCACGACCACCGGTCTCCCTCAATATTTCCCCGGGGCCATCGGGAGTGGTGCTGTTATAAACGCCCTCAACCCCGACCCCCTGCACAGACTCTCCTTCATCCTAACCCACTGGGAGTCCCCTCTCTAACCCAGCTCCTCACCTTCTCCGCGTTCGCCACCCAGTAATAATAGAGTAAATTCGGAATACCCATCCCCCTGTCTGCCGACCTCTCTGTAACAGCACCTTCCTAATCCTGCCCCCCCTCATCCCCCCGACTGCCGACCTCTCTGTAACAGCACCTTCCTAAACCCCCCCCCCCCATCCCCCTGACTGCCGACCTCTCTGTAACAGCACCTTCCTAATCCTGCCCCCCCCATCCCCCTGACTGCCGACCTCTCTGTAACAGCACCTTCCTAATCCTGCCCCCCCCCCGCCATCCCCCTGACTGCCGTCCTCTCTGTAACAGCACCTTCCTAATCCCCCCCCATCCCCCTGACTGCCGACCTCTCTGTAACAGCACCTTCCTAATCCTGCCCCCCCCCCCCGCCATCCCCCTGACTGCCGTCCTCTCTGTAACAGCACCTTCCTAATCCCCCCCCCATCCCCCTGACTGCCGTCCTCTCTGTAACAGCACCTTCCTAATCCTGCCCCCCCCCATCCCCCTGACTGCCGTCCTCTCTGTAACAGCACCTTCCTAATCCTGCCCCCCCCCATCCCCCTGACTGCCGTCCTCTCTGTAACAGCACCTTCCTAATCCTCCCCCCCCCATCCCCCTGACTGCCGACCTCTCTGTAACAGCACCTTCCTAATCCTGCCCCCCCCCCCGCCATCCCCCTGACTGCCGTCCTCTCTGTAACAGCACCTTCCTAATCCTGCCCCCCCCCCCATCCCCCTGACTGCCGTCCTCTCTGTAACAGCACCTTCCTAATCCTGCCCCCCCCCATCCCCCTGACTGCCGTCCTCTCTGTAACAGCACCTTCCTAATCCTCCCCCCCCCCATCCCCCTGACTGCCGACCTCTCTGTAACAGCACCTTCCTAATCCTGCCCCCCCTCCCCGCCATCCCCCTGACTGCCGACCTCTCTGTAACAGCACCTTCCTAATCCTCCCCCCCCCCAACCCCCTGACTGCCGACCTCTCTGTAACAGCACCTTCCTAATCCTCCCCCCCCTGACTGCCGACCTCTCTGTAACAGCACCTTCCTAATCCTGCCCCCCCCATCCCCCTGACTGCCGTCCTCTCTGTAACAGCACCTTCCTAATCCTCCCCCGCCCCCCCATCCCCCTGACTGCCGACCTCTCTGTAACAGCACCTTCCTAATCCACCCCCCCTGACTGCCGACCTCTCTGTAACAGCACCTTCCTAATCCTCCCCCCCCCCCATCCCCCTGACTGCCGACCTCTCTGTAACAGCACCTTCCTAATCCTCCCCCCCCCCATCCCCCTGACTGCCGACCTCTCTGTAACAGCACCTTCCTAATCCTGCCCCCCCCCCCATCCCCCTGACTGCCGACCTCTCTGTAACAGCACCTTCCTAATCCTCCCCCCCCCCCACATCCCCCTGACTGCCGAACTCTCTGTAACAGCACCTTCCTAATCCTCCCCCCCCATCCCCCTGACTGCCGACCTCTCTGTAACAGCACCTTCCTAAACCTCCCCCCCCCCCGTCCCCCTGACTGCCGACCTCTCTGTAACAGCACCTTCCTAATCCTCCCCCCCCCCATCCCCCTGACTGCCGACCTCTCTGTAACAGCACCTTCCTAATCCTGCCCCCCCCCATCCCCCCGACTGCCGACCTCTCTGTAACAGCACCTTCCTAAACCTCCCCCCCCCATCCCCCCGACTGCCGACCTCTCTGTAACAGCACCTTCCTAATCCTGCCCCCCCCATCCCCTGACTGCCGACCTCTCTGTAACAGCACCTTCCTAATCCTCACCCCCCTATCCCCCTGACTGCCGACCTCTCTGTAACAGCACCTTCCTAATCCTCCCCCCCCATCCCCCTGACTGCCGACCTCTCTGTAACAGCACCTTCCTAATCCCCCCCCACCATCCCCCTGACTGCCGACCTCTCTGTAACAGCACCTTCCTAATCCTCCCCCCCCCCCCATCCCCCTGACTGCCGACCTCTCTGTAATACCACCTTCCTAATCCTCCACCACCCCCCCATCCCCCTGACTGCCGACCTCTCTGTAACAGCACCTTCCTAATCCTGCCCCCCCCCCATCCCCCTGACTGCCGACCTCTCTGTAACAGCACCTTCCTAATCCTGCCCCCCCCCATCCCCCTGACTGCCGACCTCTCTGTAACAGCACCTTCCTAATCCTCCCCCCCCCCAACCCCCTGACTGCCGACCTCTCTGTAACAGCACCTTCCTAATCCTGCCCCCCCCCCCATCCCCCTGACTGCCGACCTCTCTGTAACAGCACCTTCCTAATCCTCCCCCCCCCCGCCATCCCCCTGACTGCCGTCCTCTCTGTAACAGCACCTTCCTAATCCTGCCCCCCCCCATCCCCCTGACTGCCGACCTCTCTGTAACAGCATCTTCCTAATCCTCCCCCCATCCCCCTGACTGCCGACCTCTCTGTAACAGCACCTTCCTAATCCTCCCCCCCCCCCATCCCCCTGACTGCCGACCTCTCTGTAACAGCACCTTCCTAATCCTCCCCCCCCCCCCATCCCCCTGACTGCCGACCTCTCTGTAACAGCACCTTCCTAATCCTGCCCCCCGCCATCCCCCTGACTGCCGTCCTCTCTGTAACAGCACCTTCCTAATCCTGCCCCCCCCCATCCCCCTGACTGCCGACCTCTCTGTAACAGCATCTTCCTAATCCTCCCCCCATCCCCCTGACTGCCGACCTCTCTGTAACAGCACCTTCCTAATCCTCCCCCCCCCCATCCCCCTGACTGCCGACCTCTCTGTAACAGCACCTTCCTAATCCTCCCCCCCCCCCCCATCCCCCTGACTGCCGACCTCTCTGTAACAGCACCTTCCTAATCCTGCCCCCCCCCATCCCCCTGACTGCCGACCTCTCTGTAACAGCACCTTCCTAATCCTCCCCCCCCCCCCTGACTGCCGACCTCTCTGTAACAGCACCTTCCTAATCCTGCCCCCCCCCATCCCCCTGACTGCCGACCTCTCTGTAACAGCACCTTCCTAATCCTCCCCCCCCCAACCCCCTGACTGCCGACCTCTCTGTAACAGCACCTTCCTAATCCACCCCCCCCCAACCCCCTGACTGCCGACCTCTCTGTAACAGCACCTTCCTAATCCTGCCCCCCCCAACCCCCTGACTGCCGACCTCTCTGTAACAGCACCTTCCTAATCCTCCCCCCCCCCCCCCTGACTGCCGACCTCTCTGTAACAGCACCTTCCTAATCCTCCCCCCCCCAACCCCCTGACTGCCGACCTCTCTGTAACAGCACCTTCCTAATCCTGCCCCCCCCCATCCCCCTGACTGCCGACCTCTCTGTAACAGCACCTTCCTAATCCTCCCCCCCCCATCCCCCTGACTGCCGACCTCTCTGTAACAGCACCTTCCTAATCCTCCCCCCCCCCCTGACTGCCGACCTCTCTGTAACAGCACCTTCCTAATCCTCCCCCCCCCAACCCCCTGACTGCCGACCTCTCTGTAACAGCACCTTCCTAATCCTCCCCCCCCCAACCCCCTGACTGCCGACCTCTCTGTAACAGCACCTTCCTAATCCTCCCCCCCCCCCCTGACTGCCGACCTCTCTGTAACAGCACCTTCCTAATCCTCCCCCCCCCAACCCCCTGACTGCCGACCTCTCTGTAACAGCACCTTCCTAATCCTCCCCCCCCCAACCCCCTGACTGCCGACCTCTCTGTAACAGCACCTTCCTAATCCTCCCCCCCCCCATCCCCCTGACTGCCGACCTCTCTGTAACAGCACCTTCCTAATCCTGCCCCCCCCATCCCCCTGACTGCCGACCTCTCTGTAATACCACCTTCCTAATCCTCCCCCCCCATCCCCCTGACTGCCGACCTCTCTGTAATACCACCTTCCTAATCCTGCCCCCCCCCATCCCCCTGACTGCCGACCTCTCTGTAATACCACCTTCCTAATCCTCCCCCCCCATCCCCCTGACTGCCGACCTCTCTGTAACAGCACCTTCCTAATCCTCCCCCCCCCCCCATCCCCCCGACTGCCGACCTCTCTGTAACAGCACCTTCCTAATCCTGCCCCCCCCCACAACCCCCTGACTGCCGACCTCTCTGTAATACCACCTTCCTAAACCCCCCCCCCCCATCCCCCTGACTGCCGACCTCTCTGTAACAGCACCTTCCTAATCCTCCCCCCCCATCCCCCTGACTGCCGACCTCTCTGTAACAGCACCTTCCTAATCCTCCCCCCCCCTGACTGCCGACCTCTCTGTAACAGCACCTTCCTAATCCTGCCCCCCCCATCCCCCTGACTGCCGACCTCTCTGTAACAGCACCTTCCTAATCCTGCCCCCCCCCATCCCCCTGACTGCCGACCTCTCTGTAACAGCACCTTCCTAATCCTGCCCCCCCCCATCCCCCTGACTGCCGACCTCTCTGTAACAGCACCTTCCTAATCCTCCACCCCCCATCCCCCTGACTGCCGACCTCTCTGTAACAGCACCTTCCTAATCCTCCCCCCCCCATCCCCCTGACTGCCGACCTCTCTGTAACAGCACCTTCCTAATCCTGCCCCCCCCCATCCCCCTGACTGCCGACCTCTCTGTAACAGCACCTTCCTAATCCTGCCCCCCCCCATCCCCCTGACTGCCGACCTCTCTGTAACAGCACCTTCCTAATCCTCCCCCCCCCCCCGACTGCTGACCTCTCTGTAACAGCACCTTCCTAATCCTGCCCCCCCCCTGACTGCCGACCTCTCTGTAACAGCACCTTCCTAATCCTGCCCCCCCCCATCCCCCTGACTGCCGACCTCTCTGTAACAGCACCTTCCTAATCCTCCCCCCCCCCAACCCCCTGACTGCCGACCTCTCTGTAACAGCACCTTCCTAATCCTCCCCCCCCATCCCCCTGACTGCCGACCTCTCTGTAACAGCTTCTTCCTAATCCTCCCCCCCCCCTGACTGCCGACCTCTCTGTAACAGCACCTTCCTAATCCTGCCCCCCCCCATCCCCCTGACTGCCGACCTCTCTGTAACAGCTTCTTCCTAATCCTCCCCCCCCCCCTGACTGCCGACCTCTCTGTAACAGCACCTTCCTAAACCCCCCCCCCCATCCCCCTGACTGCCGACCTCTCTGTAACAGCACCTTCCTAATCCTGCCCCCCCCCATCCCCCTGACTGCCGACCTCTCTGTAACAGCACCTTCCTAATCCTCCCCCCTGACTGCTGACCTCTCTGTAACAGCACCTTCCTAAACCCCCCCCCCCCATCCCCCTGACTGCCGACCTCTCTGTAACAGCACCTTCCTAATCCTGCCCCCCCCATCCCCCTGACTGCCGACCTCTCTGTAACAGCACCTTCCTAATCCTCCACCCCCCATCCCCCTGACTGCCGACCTCTCTGTAACAGCACCTTCCTAAACCTCCCCCCCCCCATCCCCCCGACTGCCGACCTCTCTGTAACAGCACCTTCCTAATCCTCCCCCCCCCCCATCCCCCCGACTGCCGACCTCTCTGTAACAGCACCTTCCTAATCCTGCCCCCCCCATCCCCCTGACTGCCGACCTCTCTGTAACAGCACCTTCCTAATCCTGCCCCCCCCATCCCCCTGACTGCCGACCTCTCTGTAATACCACCTTCCTAAACCCCCCCCCCCATCCCCCTGACTGCCGACCTCTCTGTAACAGCACCTTCCTAATCCTGCCCCCCCCCATCCCCCTGACTGCCGACCTCTCTGTAACAGCATCTTCCTAATCCTGCCCCCCCCATCCCCCTGACTGCCGACCTCTCTGTAACAGCACCTTCCTAATCCTCCCCCCCCCCCCCCCAACCCCCTGACTGCCGACCGCTCTGTAACAGCACCTTCCTAATCCTCCCCCCCCCCGACTGCCGACCTCTCTGTAACAGCACCTTCCTAATCCTCCCCCCCCCCCCGACTGCTGACCTCTCTGTAACAGCATCTTCCTAATCCTCCCCCCTGACTGCCGACCTCTCTGTAACAGCACCTTCCTAATCCACCCCCCGCCCGCCCCCCCCCCTGACTGCTGACCTCTCTGTAACAGCACCTTCCTAATCCTCCCCCCCCATCCCCCTGACTGCCGACCTCTCTGTAACAGCATCTTCCTAATCCTCCCCCCCCCCCATCCCCCTGACTGCCGACCTCTCTGTAACAGCACCTTCCTAATCCTCCCCCCCCCCATCCCCCTGACTGCCGACCTCTCTGTAACAGCACCTTCCTAATCCTGCCCCCCCATCCCCCTGACTGCCGTCCTTTCTGTAACAGCACCTTCCTAATCCTCCCCCCCCATCCCCCTGACTGCCGACCTCTCTGTAACAGCACCTTCCTAATCCTCCCCATCCCCCCTGACTGCCGACCTCTCTGTAACAGCACCTTCCTAATCCTGCCCCCCCATCCCCCTGACTGCCGACCTCTCTGGGATAGCACCTTCCTAATCCCCCCCGACTGCCGACCTCTCTGTAACAGCACCTTCCTAATCCTGCCCCCCCCCATCCCCCTGACTGCCGACCTCTCTGTAACAGCACCTTCCTAATCCTGCCCCCCCCACAACCCCCTGACTGCCGACCTCTCTGTAACAGCACCTTCCTAATCCTCCCCCCATCCCCCCGACTGCTGACATCTCTGTAACAGCACCTTCCTAATCCTGCCCCCCCCATCCCCCTGACTGCCGACCTCTCTGTAATACCACCTTCCTAATCCTGCCCCCCCCATCCCCCTGACTGCCGACCTCTCTGTAACAGCACCTTCCTAATCCTGCCCCCCCCCATCCCCCTGACTGCCGACCTCTCTGTAACAGCACCTTCCTAATCCTCCCCCCCCCCCCCATCCCCCTGACTGCCGACCTCTCTGTAACAGCACCTTCCTAATCCTGCCCCCCCCCATCCCCCTGACTGCCGACCTCTCTGTAATACCACCTTCCTAATCCTGCCCCCCCCCCATCCCCCTGACTGTCGACCTCTCTGTAACTGTGCTCATCAGCTAGTAACTGTCCTCATCAGCTAGTAACTGTCCTCATCAGCTAGTAACTACTCATCAGCTAGTAACTGCACTCATCAGCTAGTAACTGTCCTCACCAGCTAGTTACTGTACTCATCAGCTAGGAACTACTCATCAGCTCGTAACTGTACTCGTCAGCTAGTAACTGCCCTCATCAGCTAGTAACTGCCCTCATCAGCTTGTAACTGTCCTCATCAGTTAGTAACTGCCCTCATCAGCTAGTAACTGTCCTCATCAGCTTGTAACTGCACTCATCAGCTTGTAACTGTCCTCATCAGCTTGTAACTGTCCACATCAGCAAGTAACTGTCCTCATCAGCTAGTAACTGTACCCATCAGCTAGTAACTGTCCTCACCAGCTAGTAACTGTACTCATCAGCTAGGAACTACTCATCAGCTAGTAACTGTACTCGTCAGCTAGTAACTGTCCTCATCAGCCAGTAACTGTGCCCATCAGCTAGTAACTGTCTTCATCAGCTAAGTACTGTCCTCACCAGCTAGTAACTGTCCGCATCAGCTAGTAATTGTCCTCATCAGCTAGTAACTGCCCTCATCAGTTAGTAACTGTCCTCATCAGCTAGTAACTGCCCTCATCAGCTAGTAACTGTCCTCACCAGCTAGTAACTGTGCCCGTCAGCTAGTAACTGTCCTCACCAGCTAGTAACTGTCCTCACCAGCTAGTAACTGTCCTCACCAGCTAGTAACTGTCCGCAACAGCTAGTAACTGTCCTCATCAGCTAGTAATTGTCCTCATCAGCTAGTAACTGTCCTCATCAGCTAATCAGCTAGTAACTGTCCTCATCAGCTAGTAATTGTCCTCATCAGCTCGTAACTGTCCTCATCAGCCAGTAACTGTCCTCATCAGCTAGTAACTGTCCTCATCAGCTAATCAGCTAGTAACTGTACTCATCAGCTCGTACCTGTCCTCATCAGCTCGTAACTGTCCTCATCAGCTAATCAGCTAGTAACTGTCCTCATCAGCTAGTAACTGTCCTCATCAGCTAATCAGCTAGTAACTGTACTCATCAGCTAGTAACTGTCCTCATCAGCTAGTAACTGTACTCATCAGCTAATCAGCTAGTAACTGTACTCATCAGCTAGTAACTGTCCTCATCAGCTAGTAACTGTCCTCATCAGCTAATCAGCTAGTAACTGTACTCATCAGCTAGTAACTGTACTCATCAGCTAATCAGCTAGTAACTGTCCTCATCAGCTAGTAACTACTCATCAGCTAGTAACTGCACTCATCAGCTAGTAACTGTCCTCACCAGCTAGTTACTGTACTCATCAGCTAGGAACTACTCATCAGCTCGTAACTGTACTCGTCAGCTAGTAACTGCCCTCATCAGCTAGTAACTGCCCTCATCAGCTTGTAACTGTCCTCATCAGTTAGTAACTGCCCTCATCAGCTAGTAACTGTCCTCATCAGCTTGTAACTGCACTCATCAGCTTGTAACTGTACTCGTCAGCTTGTAACTGTCCACATCAGCAAGTAACTGTCCTCATCAGCTAGTAACTGTACCCATCAGCTAGTAACTGTCCTCACCAGCTAGTAACTGCACTCATCAGCTAGGAACTACTCATCAGCTAGTAACTGTACTCGTCAGCTAGTAACTGTCCTCATCAGCCAGTAACTGTGCCCATCAGCTAGTAACTGTCTTCATCAGCTAAGTACTGTCCTCACCAGCTAGTAACTGTCCGCATCAGCTAGTAATTGTCCTCATCAGCTAGTAACTGCCCTCATCAGTTAGTAACTGTCCTCATCAGCTAGTAACTGCCCTCATCAGCTAGTAACTGTCCTCACCAGCTAGTAACTGTGCCCGTCAGCTAGTAACTGTACTCATCAGCTAGTAACTGTCCTCACCAGCTAGTAACTGTCCTCACCAGCTAGTAACTGTCCGCAACAGCTAGTAACTGTCCTCATCAGCTAGTAATTGTCCTCATCAGCTAGTAACTGTCCTCATCAGCTCATCAGCTAGTAACTGTCCTCATCAGCTAATCAGCTAGTAACTGTCCTCATCAGCTAGTAATTGTCCTCATCAGCTCGTAACTGTCCTCATCAGCCAGTAACTGTCCTCATCAGCTAGTAACTGTCCTCATCAGCTAATCAGCTAGTAACTGTACTCATCAGCTCGTACCTGTCCTCATCAGCTCGTAACTGTCCTCATCAGCTAATCAGCTAGTAACTGTCCTCATCAGCTAGTAACTGTCCTCATCAGCTAGTAACTGTCCTCATCAGCTAATCAGCTAGTAACTGTACTCATCAGCTAGTAACTGTCCTCATCAGCTAGTAACTGTACTCATCAGCTAATCAGCTAGTAACTGTACTCATCAGCTAGTAATTGTCGTCATCAGCTAGTAACTGTCTCATCAGCTAGTAACTGTCCTCATCAGCTAGTAACTGTCCTCATCAGCTAATCAGCTAGTAACTGTACTCATCAGCTAGTAACTGTACTCATCAGCTAATCAGCTTGTAACTGTCCTCATCAGCTAGTAACTGTACTCATCAGCTAATCAGCTTGTAACTGTCCTCATAAGATAGTAACTGTCCTCATCAGCTAGTCAGCTAGTAACTGTACTCATCAGCTAGTAACTGTCCTCATCAGCTAGTAACTGTACTCATCAGCTAATCAGCTGGTAACTGTACTCCTCAGCTAGTAACTGTACTCATCAGCTAGTAATTGTCGTCATCAGCTAGTAACTCTCCTCATCAGCTAATGAGCTACTAACTGTACTCATCAGCTAGTAACTGTCCTCGTCTGCTAGTAACTGCACTCATCCGCTAGTAACTGTGCACATTAGCTAGTAACTGGCCTCATCAGCTAGTAACTGTACTCATCAGCTAGTCACTGTCCACATCAACTAGTAACTGTCCTCATGAGCTAATGAGCTACTAACTGTATTCATCAGCTAGTAACGGTACTCATCAGCTAGTAACCGCCCTCATGAGCTAGTAACTGTCCTCATCAGTAACTGTGCCTGTCAGCTAGCAACTGCACTCATCAGCTAGTAACTGTGCTCATTAGCTAGTAACTGGCCTCATCAGCTAGTAACTGTACTCATCAGCTTGTAACTGTGCTCATCAGCTAGTAAATGTCATCAGCTCGCAACTGCCCTTGTCAGCTAGTAACTGCACTCGTCAGCTAGTAACTGTCCTTGTCAGCTAGTAACTGTACTCATCAGCTAGTAACTGAACTCATCAGCTAATCAGCCAATAACTGTACTCATCAGCTAGTAACTGTACTCATCAGCTAGTAATTGTCGTCATCAGCTAGTAACTGTCCTCATCAGCTAGTACCTGTACTCATCGGCTAATCAGCTAGTAACTGCCCTCATGAGCTAGTAACTGTCCTTGTCAGCTAGTAACTGTGCTCATCAGCTAGTAACTGTTCTCATCAGCTAGTAACTGTGCTCATTAGCTATTAACTTGACTCATCAGCTAATAGCTGTACTCATCAGCTAGTAACTGTACCCATCAGCTAGTAACTGCACTCATCAGCTAGTAATTGTACTCATCAGCTAGTCACTGTCCGCATCAACTAGTAACTGTCCTCATCAGCTAATGAGCTACTAACTGTACTCATCAGCTAGTAACTGTACCCATCAGCTAGTAACTGCACTCATCAGCTAGTAATTGTACTCATCAGCTAGTCACTGTCCGCATCAACTAGTAACTGTCCTCATCAGCTAATGAGCTACTAACTGTACTCATCAGCTAGTAACTGTCCTCGTCTGCTAGTAACTGCACTCATCCGCTAGTAACTGTGCTCATTAGCTAGTAACTGGCCTCATCAGCTGGTAACTGTGCTCATCAGCTAGTAACTGTACTCCTCAGCTAGTAACTGTCATCAGCTAGTAACTGCCCTCATCAGCTAGTAACTGTGCCCATCAGCTAGTAACTGCACTCATCAGCTAGGAACTACTCATCAGCTAGTAACTGTCCTCACCAGCTAGTAACTGTCCTCATCAGCCAGTAATTGTCTTCATCAGCTAAGTACTGTCCTCATCAGCTAGTAATTGTCCTCATCAGCTAGTAACTGTCCTCATCAGCTCGTAACTGTCCTCATCAGCTAATCAGCTAGTAACTGTCCTCATTAGCTAATAAGTGTACTCTTCAGCTGGTAACTGTCCTCGTCAGCTAGCAACTGTCCTCATCAGCTAATCAGCTAGTAACTGTACTCATCAGCTAGTAACTGTCCTCATCAGCTAGTAACTGTACTCATCAGCTAATCAGCTAGTAACTGCACTCGCCAGCTAGTAACTGTCCTTGTCAGCTAGCAACTGTACTCATCAGCTAGCAACTGTACTCATCAGCTAGTAACTGAACTCATCAGCTAATCAGCCAATAACTGTACTCATCAGCTAGTAACTGTACTCATCAGCTAGTAATTGTCGTCATCAGCTAGTAACTGTCCTCATCAGCTAGTACCTGTACTCATCGGCTAATCAGCTAGTAACTGCCCTCATGAGCTAGTAACTGTCCTCGTCAGCTAGTAACTGTGCTCATCAGCTAGTAACTGTTCTCATCAGCTAGTAACTGTGCTCATTAGCTAGTAACTAGACTCATCAGCTAATAACTGTACTCATCAGCTAGTAACTGTACCCATCAGCTAGTAACTGCACTCATCAGCTAGTAACTGCACTCATCAGCTAGTAATTGTACTCATCAGCTAGTCACGGTCCGCATCAACTAGTAACTGTCCTCATCAGCTAATGAGCTACCAACTGTACTCATCAGCTAGTAACTGTCCTCGTCTGCTAGTAACTGCACTCATCAGCTAGTAACTGTCCATATCAGCTAGTCAGCTAGTAACTGTACTCATCAGCTAGTAACTGTCCTCATCAGCTAGTAACTGTACTCATCAGCTAATCAGCTAGTAACTGTACTCATCAGCTAGTAACTGTACTCATCAGCTAGTAATTGTCGTCATCAGCTAGTAACTGTACTCATCAGCTAATCAGCTAGTAACTGTACTCATCAGCTAGTCACTGTCCGCATCAACTAGTAACTGTCCTCATCAGCTAATGAGCTACTAACTGTACTCATCAGCTAGTAACGGTACTCATCAGGTAGTAACTGCCCTCATGAACTAGTAACTGTCGTCATCAGCTAGTAACTGTGCCCGTCAGCTATTAACTGCACTCATCAGCTAGTAACTGTGCTCATTAGCTAGTAACTGTGCTCATTAGCTAGTAACTGTACTCATCAGCTAGTAACTGTTCTCATCAGCTAGTAACTGCACTCATCAGCTAGTAACTGTGCTCATTAGCTAGTAACTGTCCTCTTCAGCTAGTAACTGGGCTCATCAGCTAGTAAATGTCATCAGCTAGTAACTGCCCTCATCGGCTAGTAACTGTCCTTGTCAGCTCGTAACTGTACTCATCAGCTAGTAACTGTACTCATCAGCTAATCAGCCAATAACTGTACTCATCAGCTAGTAACTGTCCTCATCAGCTAGTACCTGTACTCATCGGCTAATCAGCTAGTAACTGCCCTCATGAGCTAGTAACTGTCCTCGTCAGCTAGTAACTGTGCTCATCAGCTAGTAGCTACACTCATCAGCTAGTAACTGCACTCATCAGCTAGTAACTGTTCTCATCAGCTAGTAACTGTGCTCATTAGCTAGTAACTTGACTCATCGGCTAATAACTGTACTCATCAGCTAGTAACTGTACCCATCAGCTAGTAACTGCACTCACCAGCTTGTAACTGTACTCATCAGCTAGTCACTGTCCTCATCAGCTAATGAGCTACTAACTGTACTCATCAGCTAGTAACTGTCCTCGTCTGCTAGTAACTGCACTCATCCGCTAGTAACTGTGCTCATTAGCTCGTAACTGGCCTGATCAGCTCGTTACTGTGCTCATCAGCTAGTAACTGCACTCATCAGCTAGTAACTGTACTCCTCAGCTAGTAACTGTCATCAGCTAGAAACTGCCCTCATCAGCTAGTAACTGTCCTTGTCAGCTAGTAACTACTCATCAGCTAGTAACTGTACTTTCAGCTAATCAGCCAATAACTGTACTCATCAGCTAGTAACTGTCCTCATCTGCTAGTAACTGTACTCATCAGCTAGTAATTATCGTCATCAGCTAGTAACTGTCCTCGTCAGCTAGTAACTGCACTTATCAGCTAGTAACTGTACTCCTCAGCTAGTAACTGTCCTCATCAGCTAGTAACTGTGCTCATTAGCTAGTTACTGGCCTCATCAGGTAGTAAGTGTACTCATCAGCTAGTAACTGTCCCCATCAGCTAGTAACTGTGCTCGTCAGCTAGTAACTGTCCTCGTCAGCTAGTAACTGTACTCGTCAGCTAGTAACTGATAAACATCCATTTCTTAAAGACACTCTTACATGGCACTACTAATGTTGATCTCCCTCAGTTCTTCCCTCTCACTAAACCTTTCATTCTCCAACATTTCTGGGATCTGATTTGTGTCCTTTTGTGAAGACAGAACCAAAGTTTGTATTCAATTGCTCAGCCCTTTCTTTGTCCCTTATTATGCATTCCCCTGTTTCTGTCTGTAGGGGGCCTACATTTCTCTTTACCAATCTCTTTCTCTTCACATATCTATAGGAACTCTTAGTGTCAGTCTTTATGTTCTCTGCAAGCTTCCTTTCGTACTGTACTTTCCCCTTCTTAATCAATCTCTTTGTCCTTCTTTGCTGAATTCTAAACTGCCCCCAATCCTCAGACCTATTATTTTTCTTGGCCAATCTGTATGCTTCTTCCTTGGGGCGGATACTATTTCTAATTTCCTTTGTAAGCCATGGATTGGCCCTCCTACCCCATTTGCCTTTGTGCCAGACAGGAATGAACAGTTTCTGTAGTTCCCTCATGCGTTCCTTGAATGTTTGCCATTGTCTATCCACTGTCATCCCTTTAAGTAACTCTCCCCAATCTATCAAGGTCAACTCATGCCTCATATCCTCACAGTTCCCTTTATTAAGATTCAGCACCCCAGTCTCAGAATTAACTACTTCACTCTCCATCTTGATAAAAAATTCTACATGTTATGGTCGCTCATCCCCAAGGGGTCTCATACAGCCAGATTGACAATGATTCTCTTCTCATTACACAGTACCCAGTCTAAGATGGCCTGCTCTTCAGTTGGTTCCTCCACATATTGGTCAAGAAAACCATCCTGTATACACTCCAGGAATTCCTCCTCTACGGCATTGAGGCTAATTTGATTTGCCCAATCTATGTGAAGGTTAAAATCACCCACGATCACCAATATTCCCTTATTACATGCATCTCTAATTTCATGTTTATTGCCATTCCCAACCTCACCACTGCAGTTTGGGGGTCTAGATATGACGCCCACTAATGTTTTTTGTCCCTTGGTATTTCTCAACTCATGTTGCAACTGTTTCATTTGTAACTGGATTCTAGCCAATTCCATAGATTCTGCCTGTGTTTTTCCCAAATTTAAAAGCTGAGCTCTCATTTTATTATCTCCATCTTCCTCACCCCTGCAGGTAAAGTCAGCTGCAGCTTGTCTGCCAAATCGAAAAGGTTTGTTGTAACCACCCTTTGTAAAGCACCCAGAGTGACCTCTTCAACACCCAGGAACCCTTCGCCACTGATGAGCCATTTTACAAATCACTCACTGTTTAAACTGACAAGAATAACAACAGCTGAAAGAAAACAGCAGCCCCTTACACTCACTGTCTTTAAATTCCGTAATCCCAAGCCAAACAAGGAATTATACCTTTTAAAATCCCGGCAAAGAAACCCCCATTTTGCTGGGACTCTGCCAGAATTCCAGCAATTTGCAAGTTGTAAGACTGTGAGGGAAAATTACGAAACGACAGAAGTGATAACCGACCACTAGGTATCTTTTACGGTAAAGCAACCACTGGGAACCTCTCTGGTAAACGTATTGATTTTAATTGGAGTCAGACATCTGCAGTGCCTAATAAATAATGAATGTTTAGCTGTACTAAATGGATGTAATGTGATGGATGGGATGTCAGTAAGTTATGCATTTTCCCCTAAGCTGGTAGGAAAGCAAGGTACCGATTTTAACTTAATTTAAAATGATTAAACCTGCACTTCTCAATACAAAATAAAATCAGAATGTGAAGAATTAAAAGGTAATTCGCTTTGAGCAATTGAGGGCAGCACAGTGGTTAGCACTGCTGCCTCACAGTGCCAGGGACCAGGGTTCAATTCCGGCCTCGGGTCACTGTCTGTGCGGAGTCTGCACGTTCTCCCCGTGTCTGCGTGAGTTTCCTCCGGGTGCTCCGGTTTCCTCCCATAGTCCAAAAGATGGGCAAGTTGGTGGATTGGCCGTGATAAAATTGCCCCTTAGATGGTTAAGGAGTAATGGGGCTGGGATGGGGCTTGGGTGAGATGCTCTTTCCAAGCATTGGTGCAGACTCAATGGGCCGAATGGCCTCCTACAGTAGGGATTCTATGGATTCGAACCTGTTGGCACTATTTTATTGAAAAATTTACTAATTTTTCTGTTTTTGCCATAAAAAGGTCATTTGCAAAGCCACCGAGACAAGTCCAGACGGTTTGTGAATGCATCCTCGTCATGAGAGGCTATAAAGAGATTAACTGGAAATCAGCCAAAGGCATGATGTCAGAGGCAAACTTCCTGAAGGCTCTGATGGAAATGGACTGTGATGCGATTGGGCAGAATCAAGTCAAAACCGTGAAAGGTAACTGCTTAAATTAGAAGTTGACCTGTCTTCAGTATTGACAGAGGGTGCAGTAACTTAAACAAACAGATATTGGGATATTGCTGTTAAATTTAATGGAAGGCACAGTTTGTGATGGTGTGGTAGCTGCTCCGCTTTCCTCCTCTGCTGACACTACAAGTGACGGTGGGGTTAATGGAGGGCACTTTATTTGTACAGGGTCAGTATGGATGATCAATAACTGCAACGAATGAAGTCTGGGTGGTGGGGCTTTTGTACCCCTTGACCTTCTTTGTGACAAAGAATCTTGTAAAAAAGACCATTGTTGATTTGAAGGTATCCAGCCGCTTCTCTGGGTAACCTTCCATCCACCTTGCAGAGATCACTTATTTTATTAAGTTTCAGGATGTGGGCGTTGCTGGCACGGTTGCTATTTATTACCTATCTCTAACGATTTGATACAATTGAGGTAAAATCCTCGTTGGTGTGGGACTGGAGTATATCAGGGATTTCCTTCCCCAAAGGACAAATCTGTTGGCTTTTTATGACAATCTGAGACTGTACACTCGCCCTCACTGATACTCGATCTTTATGGCCACTCAGACTATCCACAACAGTGTATAGATGGAGAGGCTAAAGGACATACGTGATTGTACTTTCGCAGAGAATCTGCATCGCTTTGTGTCGATCCTACAGAAATGAAACTCTTCTATCTGAGCCTGCTTTACTTTACCGATGTCTCACCTGGCACTGTTGTTTCAGGAATTAAAGCAGACTCTTTAAGGGCAATATTACAGGTTCTAGCAGCTTGGGGGATGACTTCTCCCACTTCTTCTCCTGCGATAAAGGATGTACATTCCCAGGTTTGGAATCTTGAGGTGTTGAATATGAGTCAGGATTCCTTTTGACCTTTGTAGCCAGACTGCCTGGATTCTCCGTTCGGGCGTCGAGTGCTCCCGCTATCAGAATCACGCCAAAGCCGTGGTGGAGGTGGTACCCAAGAGCGAGTCTCACTCCTTAACAATACAGATTTAGACATGGTGGAGAGCTCGCCACATTCCATTGGAATTCTGCTGTCGGGCGTTTTGAGTGGGTAGACCAATCACAAAGTCCATCAGCTGGACCCCACCCCCCATACTGCAAATCCTGATCCCTCCCCCCACTGGCAAGGAGAGGCATTCCCTCCCCCCCTCCCCTCCCCCCACCACCACCACAGGAATAATGGTCACTCCTCCAAAACCACACTCACATGACAGTGATCAGATCCCCCTACCCAACTATCCCAGCCACCCCCATCAGCCCCTCCCCATTCAGCCAACACCACCCTTGCATTTTCAATGATGCACCGCCCCTTGACACTATGGCACCTACACCCAGACAGTGAAACCTGCACCTGGTGCGGTGGACTGCAAGGCAGGGTCAAGGGCGTCAGGGCATGGACACATTGCCGCTTCCACCCTTGCTGTGAGAGAAGAGGAACTGAAACCAGTTAGCTCCTTTGATGTGGTGAGCAGCTGTCTATCATAGAAAGAGTGGGTGTTACTGATTCAAACAAAGCTGGTAGGTAGGGCTAGTGAAGTGTTTGCATCACGACCGGAGGAGGTATCTGGAACTTATGAGGAGGTGAAGAAATCCATCTTAAGTGCATATGAGCTAGTGCCTGAAGCTTACAGACAAAGGTTTAGAAATTTAAGGAAAGAATTTTGTCAAACATTACATGGAGTTTGAAAGGCTCAAACAGAGTAATTTTGATCGGTGGATAATAGACCAAACGTATGAAGCTCTCAGAGAAATTATACTTTTGGAGGAGGTTAAAAATTCAATTCCTGATGTAGTGAGAACCCATGTGGAAGAACAGAGGGTTAAAACTGCGAGATTAGCAGCGGAAATGGCAGATGATTATGAATTAGTTCATAAATCAAAGATTGGTTTCCGACATCAGTTTCAGCCGGTGAGGGATAGAAACTGGGACATGAGAAATACTCAAGTGGTAAAGGTAAAGGTGATCTGATGGGAGACAATAAAGAGAGAGTACCTCAGATTAAAAAATAAATGCAGGAGGGTGGAAAAGAAATGAAAAGTTTCAAATGTTTTCACTGTAATAAACTAGGCCATGTAAAGTCACAGTGTTGGTGGTTGAAGAAAAGCACTGGAAAGGCTGATGTGGTAAAACAGGATAAGACAGTGGGGTTTGTTAGTGGTAAAGGAAAGCCCAAGGGAAGCAAAGGAGGTGCAAACGATTGTACAGCCTGTTGAAGAAGTAATTGTTAAGAAGGTGCCAGATGTCTTTAAAGAATTTACTTGTGTGGGTAAAGTTTACTCGTGTATCAGGAGGAGCAGATAAAGAAGTCACAATTTTAAGAGGTACAGGGGCTAGTCAATCTTTAATGGTAAGAGATGAGGAATTATGTAGTTTGGGAAGAATGTTGCCAGAAAAGGTGGTGATATGTGGAATTCAGGGTGAGAGGAGTAGCGTTCCATTATATAAGGTAAGGTTGGAAAGTCCAGTGAAGAGTGGTGAAGTGGGAGTAGGAGTAATAGATAAACTATCTTTTCCAAGAATACAGTTTATCTTGGGTAATGATATAGCTGGATCGCAGGTGGGAGTGATGCCTACTGTGGTTGATAAGCCAGTGGAAAATCAGTCAACTGAAGGGTTGAAAGACGAATATCCTGGGATTTTTCCGGATTGTGTGGTAACAAGGTCGCAAAGTCGCAGGTTAAGACAAGAGGAGAAACCAAAGAGTGAAGATGAAGTTGAAGTGCAATTATCAGAAACGATTTTTGATCAGATGGTTGAAAAAGAACAAGAACAGGTGAAGGATGAGGTGGATATTTTTTGTTCAGGAAAATTGGCGGAGTTACAACAGAAAGATGTAGAAATAAAATGGATATATCAGAAAGCATATACGGAAGAGGAATCTGAGAGTATACCAGAGTGTTATTACCGTAAAAGTGATGTCTTGATAAGAAACTGGAGACCTGTACATATGCAGGCGGATGAAAAGTGGGCAGAAGTTCATCAAGTAGTATTGCCGGTAGGGTATAGAAAGGAGGTGTTACGAGTTGCACATGAGGTACCAGTGGGAGGTCATTTGGGGATAAGGAAAACTCAAGTTAAAATCCAGAAACATTTTTATTGGCCTGGACTACATAAAGATGTAGTTAAATTTTGTCAATCATGTCACACATGTCAAGTGATAGGGAAACATCAAGCAGTGATAAAATCAGCGCCCTTAATACCCAGCGCCCTTAATACCCATTCCAGCATTTGAGGAACCTTTTACAAGAGTCCGAATCGATTGTGTAGGATCGCTTACTAAAACAAAAAGTGGGAATCAATATCTTTTGACTGTAATGGATGTGTGTACTAGGTTTCCAGAGGCCATTCCAGTGCGTAATATTACAGCTAAAAGGATTGTGGAGGAGTTACTTAAATTCTTTACTAGATATGGACTACCCACAGAAATTCAATCGGATCAAGGCACGAATTTTACTTCAAAGTTATTCAAAGAAGTTATGGATAGCTTAGGAATAAAACAATTTAAATCAACTGCGTACCATCCAGAATCGCAGGGAGCGTTAGAAAGGTGGCATCAGACATTAAAGACAATGTTGAGGGCGTATTGTCAAGATTATCCAGAGGATTGGGATAAAGGAATTCCATTCGTATTGTTTGCAATTAGGGATGCACCTAATGAGTCCACCAAATGTAGTCCTTTTGAACTAATTTTTGGTCATGAGGTAAGAGGACCACTTAAATTGATTAAGGGAAAATTGGTGGGTGAGAAATCGGAAATTACATTATTGGATTACGTGTCAAATTTTAGGGAACGATTAAATAGAGCAGGTGAATTGGCGAGGCAACATTTGAAAGTTGCACAAAATGTAATGAAACGGGTAGTGGACAAGAAATCCAAAGTTCCTAGCTTTGCCAGTGGGGATAAAGGTTTAGTGTTGTTACCAGTGGTAGGGGAGCCTTTAAAAGCTAGGTTTTGTGGACCGTATCAGATTGAAAGGAAATTAAGTGAGGTGAATTATGTGGTAAAACGCCAGATAGATGGAAGACTCACCGAGTGTGTCATGTGAATATGCTTAAAAGGTACTTTGAAAGGGAAGAAGAGAAAAAGGAGGGTTTAATGATTCTAACTCAAAGTGACGAACCAAATCCAGATGACTGTGAATTTGACAAACCTCAAATTAAATTGGAAATGAGGATGTTCTTAAAAATTGGGATGAATTGTTAAGTTACCTTCCAGAGGAAAAACAAACTGAGCTGAAAGAGTTATTGATATCACATGGGCAAGTTTGTAGAGATAAATTGGGAAGTACTAAAATGGCTATACATGATGCAGATGTGGGAAATGCTGTTCCGATCAAACAACATCCATATAGACTTAACCCTTTAAAATTGGCACAGGTTAACAGAGAGATTGAGAGTATGCTTAAAAATGGCATAATTGAAGTGGGTTGCAGGCAATGGAGCTCACCCATAGTGATGGTACCTAAACCAGACGGTACCCAACGGTTCTGTGTGGACTATAGAACGGTGAATGGTTACAAGAACGGACTCTTATTCTGTCCCACGTTGGAAGGATTGCATTGAGAAAGTGGGACAATCTGCTTTTATTTCCAACTTCCAGACATGGAAAGAACATTTAAAACATTGTATGGAGTTCTTCGATCGACTTCAGGAGGCGGGTTTGGTGATGAACCTAGCCGAAAGTGAATTTGGAGAAGCCCGAATCACTTTCCTTGCGGAGTGTCCGATACCCTCAAGACAAAGGGAAATAATGCGATTTCTTAGCATGAGTGGATTTGATCAAACCTTTGTGCAAAGGTTTTGTGGCGCGATTACTCCACTGATGAAATTGCTGAAGAAACGTAAAAAATTTCAATGGACAGCGGACTTTCAACAGGCATTTGACTGCCTGAAAGCTGTGATCACCAATGCTCCTGTATTGGAGAATTGCAAGGGAGTCTGTAGTCAGATTGAACTAAAGTATCTGATTCTAAAGAGAAATGCCGAGGAGTGGAGGAATGGATGGATCGTGCAGAGACTTTGTTCAAAGAGACTGTCAATCGAGAAGGATTTTGTTTGGAGGAAGAAGAACAAAGAAAAATGGACTATATTATTGTACCTGTTTGCATGTGTTGTTTAAAAAAAAAAAAACGGAAAGGTATATTTACTGTGTACATTTCTTAGTGGATGGTGCAAAAGTGAAAAATGAAACCATCTTGAAGTTGATGGGGGTTTTTTCTTCTTGGGGGAGGCGTCATGTGAGGGTACCTTTAAGACATGGATGTTTAAGCAATGTACCTTTCAGAAAACAGTGATGTCAGAGAGTGGGTGGGGCTCAGCTCAGGTCGGCCATTTTGCAGTTGGGTTTTGCAATTTATAAGTGCCTGGCTGGTTTTGCTGAGAGCAGTTTAAAAGGAGAAAGCCAGTTTGAGACAGCAGCTTGAGAAGTTCTGGTTTACTGTGAGTGCTTGAAGGGAGAAAGCCAGGTTTGAGAAAGCAGCTTGTGTGTGTCTGTGTGTTTCCAGAGAGCTGCAAGTTTTCAAAAGCAGCTTGTTTTGCAGTGAGCTGGATTTGCTGTGACCTCTGCCATAAAATGATCTCTGGATCATTTGGGTGATTTAAACTCATAATAGTGAAGCCTTTAACCTGATGTGATTTTGTTTAAAGGTGTTAAGTCTCTTGGAAATTTGAAGGAACGTTTTAAGGAATTATTTACTGTTGCAATATTTTCTGAGTTATCTTTGAAGTAAGGGGTGTCAAGAGATCCGATGTTTATTTAAGATGTCAAGTTGAGTTCATGGAATAAACAGTGTTTTGTGTTTAAAAACCACGTGTCCATAATTGTAATCCCACACCTAGGGAACAAGCCGTGTGCTCGGAAAAGCAACAAATCCATTAAAGGGAGAGGTTGGTTGAACTCCATGATCCATTTTGGGGTTTTGAAAACGCCTCGCCCATAACATTATGAATAATGTTTGCATTTGTAGGTTTTCTGAAGAATCTGAACACCTCATTGGATGAAATGCAGGCGATTAGCAGAGCAGGGGCTGGAATGTTAAAGTTTGTTGAAGCTGTCATGGGCTATTGTGATGTGGCTAGAGAAATCAAACCAAAACGAGAAAAGGTACGTATCACTCTTCGCAAAGGCGGTGGCATTGTGGCTTCTGCAATCATATGTTTCTTGTACATTTATCAAACAGTGACCTTTGATGGCCATCAGATTTAATGGGCGGGATTCTCCGACCCCCGAGAATCGCCGGGGAGTCGGCGCGAATCCCACCCCCGCCGGCTGCCGAATTCTCCGGCCCCCAAAAATTCCAGCTGACGCGAATCGCGCCGCCTGCCTCGGAGAATGGCGAGGACCGGCGCGACGCTCTGAGCCCCGGGGCTGCCCGGATTCTCCCGTGGTCACGTCGCCGTAAATTAAACCACCTATTTAATGGCGTCAACCAATTGTGATGAGGTAGGTCTCGGGTGGGGTGGCTGCCGGAGAAGTGACGGCGCGGCCGCAGCTGGTGGGGAGGGGTGGTGTGCGTGTGTGCAGTGTGTGCGCGCGTGGAGGTGTGTGTGGGGGATTGTGGGGAGAGGGGGGTGTGTGGGGAGAGGGGGGTGTGTGGGGAGTGGGGGGGGGTGTGGGGAGTGGGGGGGGGTGCGTGTGTGTGGGGGGAGTGGGGTGTGTGTGTGGGGAGTGTGGGGGTGGAGTGAGTGAGTGTGTGGGGGGAGTGGGGGTGTGTGTGTGGGGGGGTAGGGAGTGGTGTGTGTGTGTGGAGTGGGGGGGGAGTGGGGGTGTGTGTGTGGGGAGTGAGTGTGTGTGTGGGGAGTGGGGGTGTGTGTGTGGGGAGTGGGGTGTGTGGGGAGTGGGGGTGTGTGTGTGGGGGGGGTAGGGAGTGGTGTATGTGTGGGGAGTGAGTGGGGGGTGTGGGGAGTGGGGTGTGTGCGTTTGTGTGTGTGTGGGTGTGGAGTGCGCGCGTGTGGGGGTGTGTGTGGGGGATTGTGGGGAGTGGGGGGTGTGGGGAGTCGGGGGAGTGGGGTGTGTGTGTGTGTGTGAGGGGAGTGGGGTGTGTGTGTGGGGGTGTGTGTGGGGAGTGGGGGGGGGGGTGTGGGGGTGTGTGTGGGGAGTGGGGGGGGGGTGTGTGGGGAGTGGGGGGTGTGTGTGGGGAGTGGGGGGGGTGTGGGGTGTGTGGGGAGTGGGGGTGTGTGTGTGGGAGGGGGTAGGGAGTGGTGTGTGTGTGTGGGGAGTGGGGGTGTGTGTGTGGGGAGTGGGGGTGTGTGTGGGGGTGGGGAGTGGTGTGTGTGTGTGGGGGGGGGAGTGGGTGTGTGTGGGGAGTGTGGGGGGGGTGGGGAGTGTGTGTGTCTGTGGGGAGTGGGGGGGTGGGGAGTGGGGGTGTGTGTGTGGGGAGTGGGGTGTATGTGTGTGGGGGGGTAGGGAGTGGTGTGTGTGTGGGGAGTGGGGTGGGAGTGGGGGTGTGTGTGTGGGTAGTGGGGTGTGTGGGGAGTGGGGGGGTGTGTGTGGGGGGGTAGGGAGTGGTGTGTGTGTGGGGAGTGGGGGGAGTGGGGGTGTGTGTGTGGGGGGGTAGGGAGTGGGGGGGTGTGTGTGGGGAGTGGGGGTGTGTGTGGGGGTGGGGAGTGGTGTGTGTGTGTGTGGGGGGGGAGTGGGTGTGTGTGGGGAGTGTGGGGGGGGGTGGGAAGTGTGTGTGTGTGGGGAGTGGGGGGGTGGGGAGTGGGGGTGTGTGTGTTGGGAGTGGGGTGTGTGAGTGTGGGGGGGTAGGGAGTGGTGTGTGTGTGGGGAGTGGGGTGGGAGTGGGGGTGTGTGTGTGGGTAGTGGGGTGTGTGGGGAGTGGGGGGGGGGTGTGGGGGGGTAGGGAGTGGTGTGTGTGTGGGGAGTGGGGGGGAGTGTGGGTGTGTGTGTGGGGAGTGGGGGTGTGTGTGGGGGGTGGGGGGGGGTGGGGAGTGGTGTGTGTGTGTGTGTGGGGGAGGAGTGGGTGTGTGCGTGGGGAGTGGGGGGTGGGGAGTGTGTGTGTGTGTGGGGAGTGGGGGGTGGGGAGTGTGTGTGTGTGGGGAGTGGGGGGGTGGGGAGTGTGTGTGTGTGGGGAGTGGGGGTGGGGAGTGGGGAGTGGTGTGTGTGTGTGTGTGGGGGGGGTGGAGTGGGTGTGTGTGTGGGGAGTGGGGGGGGTGGGGAGTGGGGGGGGAGTGGGGGTGTGTGTGTGTGTGGAGTGGGGGGGGTGGGGAGTGGGGGTGTGTGTGTGGGGAGTGGGGGGGGTGTGGGATGTGGGGGGAGTGGGTGTGTGTGTGGGGGGAGTGGGGGAGTGTGGGTGTGTGTGTGGGGAGTGGGGGGTGTGGGGTGTGGGGGGGGTGTGGGGAGTGGGGGGGGGTGGGGAGTGGGGTGTGTGTGTGTGGGGAGTGGGTGTGTGTGTGTGGGGAGTGGGTGTGTGTGTGTGGGGAGTGGGTGTGTGTGTGTGGGGAGTGGGTGTGTGTGTGTGGGGAGTGGGTGTGTGTGTGTGGGGAGTGGGTGTGGGTCTGTGTGTGTGGGGAGTGGGTGTGTGTGTGTGGGGAGTGGGGGGGTGTGGGGAGTGGGGGGGGTGTGGGGAGTGGGGGGGGTGTGGGGAGTGGGGGTGTGTGTGTGTGGGGGGTGGGGAGTGGGGGTGTGTGTGTGGGGAGTGGGGGGGGTGTGGGGAGTGGGGGGGGTGGGGGTGTGTGTGGGGAGTGGGGGTGTGTGGGGTGTTGGGGGGGGTGTGGAGAGTGGGGGGGGTGTGGGGAGTGGGGGGGTGTGTGTGTGGGGTGTGGGGGGGGTGGGGTGTGGGGGGGTGGGGTGTGGGGGTGTGTGGGGGGGGTGGGGAGTGGGGGGGGTGGGGAGTGTGTGTGTGTGTGTGTGTGTGGGGAGTGGGGGGGTGTGGGGTGTTGGGGGGGGTGTGGGGAGTGGGGGGCTGTGGGGGCGTGTGGGATGTTGGGGGGAGGGTGGGGAGTGGGGGGGTGTGGGGAGTGGGGGGGGAGTGGGGGGGGTGGGAAGTGGGGGGGGTTGTGGGGGGGGTGGGGAGTGGGGGGGGGGTGGGGAGTGGGTGGGGTGTTGGGGGGGGGATGTGGGGAGTGGGGGGGGGATGTGGGGAGTGGGGTTGTGTGTGTGGGGAGTGGGGGGGGGTGGGCTGTTGGGGGGGGGGATGTGGGGAGTGGGGGGGGTGTGGGGAGTGGGTGGGGGGGGGGGGTGGGGAGTGGGTGTGTGTGTCTGTGTGTGGTTGCGGACGGCTACATCCAGTTCCGTGCGGACCGGGCATCGTTGTGGTGTGCTGCGTCCTGCATAACATAGCCCAGGGGAGGGGTGATGTTCCGCAGGCAGAGGAGGGGGAGGAGCAACACGACAAGGCACAGACCTCCCCAGATGGTCAGGACAGACGGGCTGGACATGGACGAGGGGCTGGACATAGAACATAGAACATTACAGCGCAGTACAGGCCCTTCGGCCCTCGATGTTGCGCCGACCTGTGAAACCACTCTAAAGCCCATCTACACTATTCCCTTATCGTCCATGTCTATCCAATGACCATTTGAATACCCTTGGTGTTGGCGAGTCCACTACTGTTGCAGGCAGGGCATTCCACGCCCTTACTACTAGAATCATAGAATCATAGAAGTTTACAGCATGGAAACAGGCCCTTCGGCCCAACCAGTCCATGCCGCCCAGTTTTTACCATTAAGCTAGTCCCAGTTGCCCGCACTTGGCCCATAACCCTCTATACCCATCTTACCCATGTAACTAAATGCTTTTTAAAAGACACAACTGTACCCGCCTCTACTACTACCTCTGGCAGCCCATTCCAGACACTCACTACCCTCTGAGTGAAGAAATTGCCCCTCTGGGCCCTTCTGAATCTCTCCCCTCTCACCTTAAACCTATGCCCTCTAGTTTTAGACTCCCCTACCTTTGGGAAAAGATGTTGACTATCTACCTTATCTATGCCCCTCATTATTTTATAGACCTCTATAAGATCACCCCTAAGCCTCCTACGCTCCAGGGAAAAAAGTCCCAGTCTATCCAGCCTCTCCTTATAACTCAAACCATCAAGTCCCGGCAACATCCTAGTAAATCTTTTCTGCACTCTTTCTAGTTTAATAATATCCTTTCTATAATAGGGTGACCAGAACTGCACACAGTATTCCAAGTGTGGCCGTACCAATGTCTTGTACAACTTCAACAAGACGTCCCAATTCCTGTATTCAATGTTCTGACCAATGAAACCAAGCATGCCGAATGCCTTCTTCACCACCCTGTCCACCTGCGACTCCACCTTCAAGGAGCTATGAACCTGTACTCCTAGATCTCTTTGTTCTATAACTCTCCCCAACGCCATACCATTAACTGAGTAGGTCCTGGCCTGATTCGATCTGCCAAAATGCATCACCTCACATTTATCTAAATTAAACTCCATCTGCCATTCGTCGGCCCACTGGCCTAATTGATCAAGATCCCGTTGCAATCCTAGATAACCTTCTTCACTATCCACTGTGCCACCAATCTTGGTGTCATCTGCAAACTTACTAACCATGCCTCCTAAATTCTCATCCAAATCATTAATATAAATCACAAATAACAGTGGACCCAGCACCGATCCCTGAGGCACACCACTGGTCACAGGCCTCCAGTTTGAAAAACAACCCTCTACAACCACCCTCTGCCTTCTGTCGTCCAGCCAATTTTGAATCCAATTGGCAACCTCACCCTGGATCCCGCGAGCTTTAACCTTCTGCAACAACCTACCATGCGGTACCTTGTCAAAGGCTTTGCTAAAGTCCATGTAGACAACGTCTACTGCACTGCCCTCATCTACCTTCTTGGTCACTCCCTCAAAAAACTCAATCAAATTTGTGAGACATGATTTTCCACGCACAAAGCCATGCTGACTGCCCCAAATCAGTCCTTGCCTCTCTAAATGCTTGTAGATCCTGTCTCTCAGAATACCTTCTAGCAACTTACCTACTACAGACGTTAGGCTCACCGGTCTGTAGTTCCCAGGCTTTTCCCTGCTGCCCTTCTTAAACAAGGGCACAACATTTGCCACTCTCCAATCTTCAGGCACCTCACCTGTGGCTGCCGATGATTCAAATATCTCGGTTAGGGGACCCGCAATTTCCTCCCTAGCCTCCCACAACATCCTGGGATACATTTCATCAGGTCCCGGGGATTTATCTACCTTGATGCGCTTTAAGACTTCCAGCACCTCCTCCTCTGTAATATGCACACTTCTCAAGACATCACTATTTATTTCCCTTAGTTTCCTAACATCCATGCCTTTCTCCACCGTGAATACCGATGAGAAATATTCATTCAGGATCTCACCCAACTCTTGTGGCTCTGCACATAGATGTCCTTGTTGATCCTTAAGAGGCCCGACTCTGTCCCGAGTTGCTCTTTTCCCCTTTATGTATCTGTAGAATCTCTTTGGATTCTCCCTTGCATTATTTGCCAAAGCAATTTCATGTCCCCTTTTTGCCCTCCTGATTTCCCTCTTAACTCTATTTCGACAATCTCTATACTCTTCAAGGGATCTACTTGATCCCAGTTGCTTATGTACGTCATATGCCTCCTTCTTCTTTTTGACCAGAGTCTCAATATCTCGAGTCATCCAGGGTTCCCTACTTCTGCCAGCCTTGCCCTTCACTCTAAAGGGAATGTGCTTACCCTGCACCCTGGTTAACACATTTTTAAAAGCCTCCCATTTACCAGCCGTCCCTTTGCCTGCCAATAGTCTCCCCCAATCTACCTCTGCAAGTTCCTGTCTGATACCATCAAAATTGGCCTTGCCCCAATTAAGAATTTTAACTCTTGGGCCAGACCTATCATTCTCCATAGCTATCTTAAAACTAATGGAATTATGGTCACTTGTCCCAAAGTGATCCCTCACTAGCACTTCTGTCACTTGCCCTTCCTTATTTCCCAAGACGAGGTCAAGTTTTGCCCCCTCTCTAGTCGGTCCATCCACATACTGAATGAGAAATTCTTCCTGAATACACTCAACAAATTTCCCTCTATCCAAGCCCCTAATGCTATGGCTGTCCCAGTCAATGTTGGGAAAGATAAAGTCCCCTACTACTACCACCCTATTATTCTTGCAGCTATATGTAATCTCCATACATATTTGCTCCTCAATTTCCCGCTGACTATTTGGGGGCCTGTAGTACAGTCCTACCAAGGTGATCTCTCCCTTCTTATTTTTCAGTTCCACCCATATAGACTCAGTGGGCGAACCCTCGGATATATCCCCTCTAAGTACTGCCGTGATGTTCTCCCTAATCAAAAACGCCACTCCCCCTCCTCTCTTACCTCCTGTTCTATCCTTTCTATAGCATCTGTACCCCGGAACATTGAGCTGCCAGTCCTGCCCCTCCCTTAGCCATGTTTCAGTCATAGCTATAATATCCCAGTCCCATGTGCCCGTCCATGCCCTGAGTTCATCCGCTTTGCCCGTCAGGCCCCTTGCATTGAAATAAATGCAGTTTAATGTAGACCTTCCTTGCTCTCTGCCCTGCTTTCTCTGGTCATGCTTTACACACTCTCCCTTCCTGCCTTTTGTTTCTGTCCCCACTGACTTCCTACATCGGTTCCCATCCCCCTGGCACATTAGTTTAAACCCTCCCCAACTGCACTAGCAAACACCCCCCCCGAGAACATTGGTTCCGGTCCCACCCAGATGCAGACCGTCCGATTTGTACAGGTCCCACCTCCCCCAGAATCGGTCCCAATGTCCCAGGAATTTGAAACCCTCCCTCTTGCACCATCTCTCAAGCCACGTATTCATCCTAGCTATCCTGTCATTCCTACTCTGACTATCACGTGGCACTGGTAGCAATCCTGAGATTACTACCTTTGAGGTCCTACTTTTTAGTTTAACTCCTAACTCCCTAAATTCAGCTTGTAGGACCTCATCCCGTTTTTTACCTATATCGTTGGTGCCTATATGCACCACGACAGCTGGCTGTTCACCCTCCCCCTCCAGAATGCCCTGCAGCCGCTCCGAGACATCCTTGACCCTTGCACCAGGGAGGCAACATACCAACCTGGATTCTCGTTTGCGTCCGAGTAACTCTCTGAGTAAAGAACCTACCTCTGACATCTGTCTCCCCTCTCCAATCCTGTCTCCCCTCAATTTAAAGCTATGTCCCCTCGTGCTAGACATCACCATCCGAGGAAAAAGGCTCTCACTGTCCACCCGATCCAATCCTCTGATCATCTTGTATGCCTCAATTAAGTCACCTCTTAACCTTCTTCTCTCTAATGAAAACAGCCTCAAGTCCCTCAGCCTTCCCTCATAAGATCTTCCCTCCATACCAGGCAACATTCTGGTAATTCTCCTCTGCACCCTTTCCAATGCTTCCACATCCTTCCTATAATGCGGCGACCAGAATTGCACGCAATACTCCAAATGCGGCCGCACCAGAGTTTTGTACAGCTGCAACATGACCTCATGGCTCCGAAACTTAACACACCGTTCGTCTTCTTAACAACCCTCTCAACCTGGGTGGCAACTTTCAGGGATCTATGTACATGGACACCGAGATCTCTCTGCTCATCCACACTGCCAAGAATCTTCTGTGGAAGTAGTTGAGTCGGAAACATTAGTGACCTTCAAGCAGCTGTTGGATAGGTACATGGATTACGGGAAAATGATATAGTGTAGATTTATTTGTTCTTAAGGGCAGCACGGTAGCATTGTGGATAGCACAATTGCTTCACAACTCCAGGGTCCCAGGTTCGATTCCGGCTTGGGTCACTGTCTGTGCGGAGTCTGCACGTCCTCCCCGTGTTGCGTGGGTTTCCTCCGGGTGCTCCGGTTTCCTCCCACAGTCCAAAGATGTGCGGGTTAGGTGAATTGGCCAATGATAAATTGCCCTTAATGTCCAAATTGCCCTTGGTGTTGGGTAGAGGTGTTGAGTTTGGGTAGGGTGCTCTTTCCAAGAGCTGGTGCAGACTCAGGGGGCCGAATGGCCTCCTTCTGCACTGTAGATTCAATGATAATCTATGATTAATCTAGGACAAAGGTTCGGCACAACATCGTGGGCCGAAGGGCCTGTTCTGTGCTGTGTTTTCTATGTTCTATGTTTACCATTAGCCCAGTACTCTGTCTTCCTGTTATTCCTTCCAAAATGAATCACCTCACACTTTTCTGTATTAAACTCCATTTGCCACCTCTCAGCCCAGCGCTGCAGCTTATCTATGTCCCTCTGTAACTTGTAACATCCTTCCGCACTGTCCACAACTCCACCGACTTTAGTGTCATCTGCAAATTTACTCACCATCCTTCTACGCCCTCCTCCAGGTCATTTATAAAAATGACAAACAGCAGTGGCCCCAAAACAGATCCTTGTGGTACACCACTAGTAACTGGACTCCAGTCTGAACATTTCCCATCAACCACCACTCTTTGTCTTCTTCCAGCTAGCCAATTTCTGATCCAAACTGCTAAATCACCCTGAATCCCATGCCTCCGTATTTTCTGCAGTAGTCTACCGTGGGGAACCTTATGAAATACTTTACTGAAATCCATATACATCACATCAACTGCTTTACCCTCGTCCACCTGTTTGGTCACCTTCTCAAAGAACTCAATAAGATTTGTGAGTCACGACCTACCCTTCACAAAACCGTGTTGACTATCTCTAATCAAATTATTCCTTTCCAGATGATTTACACCCAATCTCTTATCAACCTTTCCAAGACTTTGCCCACAACAGAAGTAAGGCTCACTGGTCTATAGTTACCGGGATTGTCTCTACTCCCCTTCTTGAACATTTGCTATCCACCAGTCTTCTGGCATTATTCCTGTAGACAAAGATGATTTAAAGATCAAAGCCAAAGGCTCAGCAATCTCCTCCCTAGCTTCCCAGAGAATCCTAGAATAAATCCCATCTGGCCCAGGGGACTTATCTATTTTCCACTTTCCAGAATTGTTAACACCTCCTCCTTATGAACCTCAAGCCCTTCTAGTCTAGTAGCCTGAATCTCAGCATTCTCCTTGACAACATTGTCTTTTTCCTGTGTGAATACTGACGAAAAATATTCATTTAGCACCTCTCCTATCTCCTCGGACTCCACGCACAACTTCCCACTACTGTCCTTGACTGGCCCTACTCTTACCCTAGTCTTTTATTCCTGACATATCTATAGAAAGCTTCAGGGTTATCATTGATTATCATCGAATTTCCAGTGCAGAAGGAGGACATTTTGCCCATCGAGTCTGCACCGGCTCTTGGAAAGAGCAGCCTACCCAAGGTCAACACCTCCACCCTATCCCCATAACCCAGAAACCTCGCCCAGCACTAAGGGTAATTTTGGACACTAAGGGCAATTTATCATGGCCAATCCACCTAACCTGCACATCTTTGGACTGTGGGAGGAAACCGGAGCACCCGGAGGAAACCCACGCACACACGGGGAGGATGTGCAGACTCCGCACAGACAGTGACCCAAGCCGGAATCGAACCTGGGACCCTGGAGCTGTGAAACAATTGTGCTAACCACAATGCTACCGTGCTGCCACATTCCGGCGCCTGTTCGGGAAGGCTGGTATGGGAATTGCAGGACCAAATGTCGAGGCACCCGTCCCCGCGGATGCCGACTGTCCCCAGGCCGGCAACAAGACAGGGAGAGACCCGGCCCATCGGGCACACCACGCCCCCAGGACGTTCCAGGGTGGCCAAGAGCCAGGGACAGACCGGGCGCAGCAGGGAGACGACACCCCCATCTCGTGCGGGTGGGGCGATGACAGCGGGCCACACCCAGCGACGAGGGGGGCAGCCACAGGCCCCCGTCGCAGCCGACCCAGGACACCCTTACCCAGGACACCCCTACCCAGGACATACCCCTACCCAGGACATACCCCTACCCAGGACATACCCTTACCCAGGACATACCCCTACCCAGGACATACCCCTACCCAGGACATACCCCTACCCAGGACATACCCCTACCCAGGACATACCACTACCCAGGACATACCACTACCCAGGACATACCACTACCCAGGACATACCACTACCCAGGACATACCCCTACCCAGGACATACCACTACCCAGGACATACCACTACCCAGGACATACCACTACCCAGGACATACCACTACCCAGGACATACCCCTACCCAGGACATACCCCTACCCAGGACATACCCCTACCCAGGACATACCACTACCCAGGACATACCACTACCCAGGACATACCACTACCCAGGACATACCACTACCCAGGACATACCCCTACCCAGGACATACCCCTACCCAGGACATACCCCTACCCAGGACATACCCCTACCCAGGACATACCCCTACCCAGGACACCCCCACCCAGGACACCCCCACCCAGGACACCCCCACCCACGACACCCCCACCCAGGACACCCCCACCCACGACACCCCCACCCACGACACCCCCACCCACGACACCCCCACCCAGGACACCCCCACCCAGGACACCCCCACCCAGGACACCCCCACCCAGGACACCCCCACCCAGGACACCCCCACCCAGGACATACCCCTACCCAGGACATACCCCTACCCAGGACATACCCCTACCCAGGACATACCCCTACCCAGGACATACCCCTACCCAGGACATACCCCTACCCAGGACATACCCCTACCCAGGACATACCCCCACCCAGGACATACCCCCACCCAGGACACCCCCACCCAGGACACCCCCACCCAGGACACCCCCACCCAGGACACCCCCACCCAGGACACCCCCACCCAGGACACCCCCACCCAGGACACCCCCACCCAGGACACCCCCACCCAGGACACCCCCACCCAGGACACCCCCACCCAGGACACCCCCACCCAGGACACCCCCACCCAGGACACCCCCACCCAGGACACCCCCACCCAGGACACCCCCACCCAGGACACCGACACCCAGGACACCCCCACCCAGGACACCCCCACCCAGGACACTGGCACACAGGACACTGACACATAGGGGACAGGTGGACAAGAACCACCACTCCAGGGGACCATGGACTTCGTGTCGGATGAGGACACGACACAACGCCACTGCTGTCTCCAACACCCTCCACCATCGCAGAGACACTCACCTCGGTTGGGCACTTTAGCGATGAGGCTTCTGGTACACTCACTGGTGCGCACAACACAGCCGTCCCGGTACAGCAGGTGGAGGCAAGGGCAGCCGAGGGGCTGGGCGGTCAGAGGGCATCCCGGCGCGAGCAACCATCGGCCCCCTCTCGGGTTCCTGGAGTTACCACACCCTCCCATAGACCCGATGCAGTCACGGACCAAGGGACGATCCAAGGGGGTGACAGCCGACTTGCGGCAGCTGCCGACGAAGGTGGAGGAGTCCACCCGCGTCCAGGAGCTGTGAGTGGTGCCGGTCATACGTGCCACCCAAGCCGAAACCGCAAGGGTGGCATCCGCGGTGGAGGCAATGGGTGCGACGGTGTCAGACATAGGGAGCAGTCTGCGAGGCCTGGGGCTTTCCGTGCAGGCGGCGTCTGTGGCCTAGGACCTGGCTGCCCTCTCACAGGCAGCCATGAGCCAGACCCAGCGGCAGATGGCAGAGGCGCTCAACGCCGTGGCCCAGTCTCAGCAGGCCATCGGTGCCATTGCCCAGGTGCTGGCCAGCGTCGCCCAGACACAGACAGGGATGGCCAACTCCCTGAGCTCCATGGCTGCAAACTTGCAGACCCTTGTTGATACCAGCACGGGCCTCCAGGACTGGAAGCGCCAGGTGTCGGGGGGGGGGCGTTGGATGGTCGATCCGTTCGCATCCCCAACCCATGTAGAGGCCCGGGGCCCATCGGGCACCCCGAGGGAGGAGGAGGTGCTGGGGCCTGTTCTGGGTCCCGCTGTATGGGAGGTCCCGGACACCGCAACACCCTGGACCCCCCCCCGCACCCCCCCCCCCCCCCCCCCCTTTCCGTTCTAGGTGCATCTGGTGGGCAACGGGCTGGACAGGCTGGCAGCTCGCCATCCCAGTCGCCCGGGCCGCAGCCTGGCCCATCTAGGCCAGGACGCCCCAGGAAACGGCCGCCAAAGGGATCCCGAGTCAGAGGGCAGGAATCACAGGAGTCCACCTCCAGTTCTGCTGTACCGTCTGGGGAACCACGTAGACGTAGTCAAAGGGCCCGTAATTCCAAACAATCAGACATTGAGTAAGTTGGCACGGGTGCAGGGCACAGACGAGTTTTAGGCGCTAGGGCACGTGTATGACCGGTTTGTTATTAAAATCACTTTCACACCTACAGAAGGTGCCTTTGTGCTCTGTCCGATGCGCGCGGGGGTGAGGTGTGAAGTGAGCGCCAGAGTGTGTGTGAGGGGTGATAGAACGTCGGCCTCAGGTGAGTCTGCCCCCTTCCCCCCCGGGTCGCCCTCGCCATCCCCCCCGGGCAGACGACGGGACCATGCAGGGACGGTCCGGGTGGAGAGTGGTACTGTGGCCATAGGTCAGACATTGTCCAATGATGTAGAGCCCAGAGCTTATGGCAGAGCGGGTCGTCATCATCCTCCATGGCCTGCAATAGACATGCCTCCACCGGCGACCGTGTGAGCCCGGCCCGTTGTGCTGCAGGTGGATGTGCAATGGAGGGGTGGTATGCATGCAGGTGGGGTGAGGGTGGTTGGTGGTGGGTGGGTGGGGGGGTTCGGGTGATCGGCTGGTGCAGTGGTGTGCAGTCCGTGCCCATGCTCGGCAATTCCCACGCCCCCCTAGTCAGTGAACTGGGCGGCTATCAGCCTGTCCCGTGCCCACTGGCCCAGCCGGTAATGGCGATAAGGCAAGACTTAGGATGCATCGGATGGAGAGGAAAACTGCAGGGGATGGGCACAATGGAAATGTGGAGCTTGTTCAAGGAACAGCTACTGCGTATCCTGGATAAGTATGTACCTGTCAGGCAGGGAGGAAGTGGTCGAGCAAGGGAACCATGGTTTACTAAAGCAGTCGAAACACTTGTCAAGAGAAAGAAGGAGGCTTATGTAAAGATGAGACATGAAGATTCAGTTAGGGCGCTCGAGAGTTACAAGTTAGCCAGGAAGGACCTAAAGAGAGAGCTAAGAAGAGCCAGGAGGGGACATGAGAAGTCTTTGGCAGAAGAATTCTATGGGGCAGCACAGTAGCATTGAGCTGGTTTAGCACAGGGCTAAATCGCTGGCTTTTAAAGCAGACCAAGGCAGGCCAGCAGCACGGTTCAATTCCCGTACCAGCCTCCCCGAACAGGCGCCGGAATGTGGCGACTAGAGGCTTTTCACAGTAACTTCATTTGAAGCCTACTTGTGACAATAAGCGACTTCATTCATTCATTCATTCATTGTGGATAGCACAATTGCTTCACAGCTCCAGGGTCCCAGGTTCGATTCCGTGTCCGGGATACAGGGCCTCCCTCCTCTGCTCCACTGCGTCCAGGAGCGCCTCGATGTCGCGCTCCTGGAACCTCGGCGCTGCGAACGGGCATTTTGACGGGTCTCGGGGGGGGGGGGGGGGGGGGGCAGCGTCCATGACGGGTGACCCCCGTCGCGAATGGCGTCACGCCGCTGCTAGCCCATTCCGGGCCAGAGAATTTGTGTTTTGGGGGGCCAGACGCTGGAGTGATTTGCGCCGTTTTTGGCGCCGGGTACCGGCCATCGCGGCGATTATCGGAGAATCCCGCCCAATATCTGTCTCCCGGGCTGTTGGCCTGCTGAATGTGGAATAAAACTCAAGTGGACATATTAATCTTTCTGTAGGTTGCCCGGTTAGAGCGTAATTACTATCAAAGCAAACGTGATCTGGAGAAGATTCAGGCAGAGTTGGCAGCGATACAGAGTGAGCTTCAAGCCCTGAGTGATCGCTACGAAGCTGCAATGAGAGAAAAACAACAGCTCCAAGAAGAAGCAGAAATTATGGAACGCCGATTGGTGGCTGCGGATAAACTGATTTCTGGATTGGGATCTGAAAATATTCGGTGAGTCCTGTCAACGAATGTTTGACAGATCAAAAATTTATGGGCATAAATTACCCTTGGTTGGGGGAATGGGTGATCGTGAATAGGTTTTGTTACAATCCGGGTTGATTTTTCTACTGGCCGGTCAGGTGCCAGAATGGAAACCTGGCGCAATAGACCGTAGCTATTAATTTTTATTTACAGATGGGGGTGAACAGAGTGATAGGACTGCCAATTAACTTTCAATGGAAGAATAAAACATTTATTAAACATGATAAGATTGACTATAACACAATATTCCTTCACCCCACCTATATCTTCACAGATGTGCTCAGATTTTCAAGGATAACACAAGTTACTAAATCTAACTTATACTCTAATGTTTTGGTAAGTACCCAGTGCATATGAACCAACAGGCCAACTGTGATCAGACACACCGCACTCTGAAACCAAGTGACCGATTCCGCCCTAAACCACTTCTGCGGATTTCTCATCAAAACCCCCAGATATTTGTCACACTATCAGTCAGCTGTTCTCATTGAAACTCTGACTTCCACACAAATGTTTCCAAACTCCACTCTCAGAAAAAACACACCTTGGAATCTTCTCCCAAACAATGCTTTCTCTTGATGCCTTCACCAAGGATCCACATCCAGGATTTCAATCTCTCCTTTCTGTCTTTGATTGCCAGGTGGTTGTTTGTAGTCAGGTGTTCGGGGACATAGTCAGGTTGTGGGACAGTCGAATCGTAGAGGAGTTATGTGGTCAGGTGTTCGGGGATATAGTCAGGTTGTGGGGCAGTCGAATCGTAGAGGAGTTATGTGGTCAGTTGTCCGGGGACATAGTCAGGTTGTGGGACAGTCGAATCGTAGAGGAGTTATGCTCAAGCTTTAAGTGATCAGTTCGACGATTCTGTAGTTGGGTCATAGAGTAGTTGGATGGCGGCCGGGTGGTCAGGGGGTAGTTGCAGTGGGTCAGAGGTTCTTTGGGTGGTTGAGGGTGTGACCAAGTGATCGGGGCTGATCAGTTAGGTGGTTGGTGGTGTAGTCGAGTTGGAAGGATTGTTGGATGGTGGAGAGGTGTCCGGTTCACAGTGGGGGGTGGGCGGGGGGATGATTGGGCGAGTCTGTTGTGGAGTAACTTGTTACTCAGCTGTTTGATCTGATATGAAACTGTTAAACATTTCCAGAGTCTGTAAACAGCTAATAAGATATATAAGAACTAGAAGCAGGAGTAGGCCATCTGGCCCTTCGAGCCTGCTCCGCCATTCAATGAGATCATGGCTGATCTTTTTTGGAGTCCTGCTTATCATGCCCAAAATTCCACCCTAAACTCAGGGCCAGAGACACTGGGAGGAAGCCAGGTCCATCGGAAGTTTGAGCTGCCTGGGCAATTCCCTGGTATGTCTGTTCCTGAGGACCTCCATGGGGTCCTGATATGCATCATGTGACGTACAAACCATCTCTGACAATCTGGACAAGGAAGATTGGGCTACTATCTCTTTGAGAAAGGAGAAGCTCTCTGATTGGGACAGGCTGGTAGTGAAACCAGGCCAATAATTGGAAGCAAAGAAGTTGACTTTAGAAAATGCATGGGCACATGTTTCGCTCTATGAGTATGCTTTTCTCTGTCGTGACATGGCTCACCATTATTGACATGGTCAACAGAGCAACCATCTTTTTTTTTTTAAAAAGCATTTTATTCAAACTTGTATCAAAGTAGGTTACAGCAGATAAACACCCCGGGAAACATTCTTCCCAACAATCAACGGTACAGTTTGTACAGATTTCCCCCCCCCCCCCCCCCCCACCACCACCACCCCCTTGCGACGAACAGCTCCTCAAACACGGTCACAAACATCCCCCACCTTTTCTCAAACTCCCCTGCTGAGCCCCTTAACTCATACTTTATCTTCTCTAACCGCAGGAAGTCATACAGGTCACCCAACCAAGCTGCTACCCCCGGTGGCCATGCCGACCGCCACTCCAGCAAAATTTGTCACCGTGAAATCAGAGAGGCGAAGGCCACAACATCGGCCTTCCTCCTCTCCATGAGCTCCGGCTTCTCTGAGACCCCAAATATCTCCACCAAAGGGTCCGGGTCCTCCTCCACTATCCTGGCTAAGACCGCGAACACTCCCGCCCAGAATCTTCCCAATTTTTCACAACCCCAAAACACGTGCGTGTGATTCGCTGGCCCCCGCCCACACCTCTCACACTCATCTGCTGCCTCCTGAAAGAACCCACTCATTCTTGCCGGACTCATATGCACCCTGTGCACCACCTTAAACTGTATCAGGCTCATCCTTGCACAAGAGGAGGTCCCGTTTACCCTTCGCAGTGCCTCACTCCATACTCCCCAATTGATCTCCATTCCCAACTCCGCTTCCCATTTCTCGTTGATCTTCACCACCCGCTCGCCTCCCTGCTCCCCCAGCCACTTATATATATCCCCAATTCTTCCCTCCCCTTCCACATCCGGAAGCAGCAGTTGCTCCAGCAGGGTGTATCCCGGCAATCTAGGGAACCCCTTCCAGACCTTTCGTGCAAAGTCTCTAACCTGTAGATACCTGAACTCACTCCCCCTTGGCAGCTCTACCCTCTCCCTTAGCTCCTCCAGACTGGCGAACCCTTCCTTCAAATACAAATCCCTCACCTTGACCAACCCCACTTCCCTCCACCTCCTGTATACACTACAGAGCAACCATCTTGGCCATTCGCCTCTGGTGGTGTTTGTCACCAAAATAAACATGATTGACTAAAATCCTTAACCAGAGACATCTGCCCTGATTGGCCATTGTGTGACTCACATTCTGCATCAACTATTCATTCATAGTGCCCTCGGAAATAACCAGGTGCAAATGAATATTAAGGAAATTGGATAGACCTATCAGCAGTGACCCAGGCGTCATATCAGCATTAGACCATCGCAAACCCTGTTAGCCTGCAGAGTTCCTCACATCAAGATTTGGGTTTGGCCCCAGTTAGATTTTCTGCTCTCTGTGTGGTGATCGCAGATTAAACCTCCTTCACTGTGCCTCGTAACACATTCTTGAAAGACATTTGTTTCATTTCAAAAATCACACCAATGAAAATCAAGGAACATCTATTTAAAGAAAGAAATAACTTACTTTAGTTTAGATTCCTGGATGGCCTTAGACCATCTGGAACTGTGACATGAGCTGTCAATCCAGTTTGAACATTCGCTGCTGTTTCTGGAGGTACACAGGGCAGCCAATGAGACCAATCAGCAATGTTTCTTTTGATAGATGAAGAACTATATTAATTCCCAAAGTGTAAAGTACTTCATTTGGCACACCAAAATGAGCAAATGTTACTCTCCAATTTCAATTGAAATTCAAATATCAAAGTTAATATTTTGGAGGGGATTTACTGACACCCCGCCACGTGTTTTTCGGCGGGGTGGCAGCCTGCCAGCGGGATTTGCCAGACCCGCCGTTGTCAACATGATTTCCCGTTCACAGCATCCCTCATCGCCGGGAAACCCGTGTGCCGGCGTGGACCCGAATTTCCCATCAGCACGAACAGCCCGTAAATCCCGCTCTAAAGTCTGGACCATGATCGCTTAAGGCTGTGTTAAAATACTTAATTAAACAGGATTTATATAAATTTTGCTGCCGTTTGAGCCTAAAGAGTGTCATGTGAGAGTACCTTTAAGAAATGGAGGTTTACGCAATGTACCTTTAAGACAATGCAGTGATGTCAGAGTGTGGGTGGAGCTGGGTTTTAGGTCAGCCATTTTGAAGTTTCAGTTTGGAAAAGCAGCTTGTGTGTGTCTGTGTGTTTCCAGAGAGCTGCAGTTTGGAGGAAAAGAGCTTGGGGAGTGTCTGTGTTTTGCAGTGAGCTGGATTTGCTGTGAGCTCTGCCATGAAAGACTATCTCTGGATCATTTGGCTGATTTAAACTCATAATAGTAAAGCCTTTAACCTGATGTGATTTTGTTTAAAGGTGTTAAGTCTCTTGGAAGTTTGAAGGAACATTTTAAGGAATTATTTACTGTTGCAATATTTTCAGAGTTATCTTTGAAGTAAGGGGTGTTAAGAGATCCAATGTTTATTTAAGATGTTAAGTTGAGTTCATGGAATAAACAGTATTTTGTGTTTAAAACCCCACGTGTCCATAATTGTAATCCCACACCTAGGGAACGAGCCGTGTGCTTGGAAAAGCAACATATACATTGAAGTGGGAGGTTGGTTGAACTCCATGATACATTTTGGGATTCTGAAAACGCCTCGCCCATAACAAGAGAAAGGCATTGATCTTCAATTTCCCCCAAACAGATGGACAAAGGACTTGGAGGATCTGAAGATACGTCGCGTACGATTACTCGGAGATTGCCTGATCTGTGCTGCCTTTCTGAGTTACGAAGGAGCTTTCAGCTCCGAGTTCCGCAATGAGATGGTTTACCATGAATGGCACAATGATGTCCTGAAACGGGAAATTCCCCTGAGCAAACCATTCCGGTTGGAAAATCTGCTCACAGATGAAGTTGAAATCAGCAGGTCTGTTGCATCATTTTACAAAAATAGTTCTATTACTGCTGTTAAATTATACTCCTCTGCCTGAAAACCACACATTTACATATAATATAATGATTGGAATCAACTTTCCTCATTCAGTTTTTGTTTCATTATAGAGATAGAAAGACCTGCATTTAAATAATGCCTTTCTCAACCTCCGGACATTTCAAGTCACTTTACTACAATGAACAGCTCATCGATATCTTCCTTAAACTTCTCTCCTCATTGTCAATCACAGCCAATTTTTCTATCATCTGCAGATTTCTTTGTCATGTCCCCTACATTCGAGTCTAAATCATTAAAATAAAGTGCAACTAGCAAGTGTCTGAGAGTTGAGCCTTGTGAAACCCCAAAGGTAACAGTCCTCTAGTCTCAAAAATACTCGTCAACAATAACTCTGAGCTTCTTGCGCTCTGTCTGTTTGGGATCCAATTTAGCACTCTTTCTTGGATCCTAAGCACTTTTATTTGTTGACCAGTTTTCCATGTGAGACCTTGTCACAATCCCTGTAGAAATCCATATTGACACATCCACTGTACTGCTGTCATAAACCCTACTTGTTACCTCCCCAAAAATATTCAATCAAATTAGCCAGACATGATCTTCCCTTCACAAATACATGTTGACATTCCTTGATTAATCCAGGCCTTTCTATATGAAGGTTTATACTGTCCCTCAGATTTGATGCCGATATTTTGCTCACAAATCAAGTTAAGCTAACTGACCTATCATTGATCAGATTATCTCTTCCTCCCTTTCTGAACCACAGCACAGCATGATCAGTGACCCAATCCTCTGTCACTCCACGACCCAATCTTCAGGGCAGCACGGTAGCACAGTGGTTAGCACTGTGGCTTCACAGCGCGAGCGTACCAAGTTCGATTCCCCGCTGGGTCACTGTCTGTGCGGAGTCTGCACGTTCTCCCCATGTGTGCGTGGATTTACTCCGGGTGCTCCGGTTTCCTCCCACAGTCCAAAGACGTGCAGGTTAGATACATAGATTCATAGAATATAGGAGCAGGAGGAGGCCTTTTGGCCCTTCGAGCCTGCTCCGCCATTCATCACCATCATGGCTGATCATCCAACTCAATAGCCTAATCCTGCTTTCTCCCCATAGCCTTTGATCCCATTCTCCCCAAGTGCTATATCCAGCCGCCTCTTGAATATATTCAATGTTTTAGCATCAACTACTTCCTGTGGTCATGAATTCCACAGGCTCACCACTCTCTGGGTGAAGAAATGTCTCCTCCTCTCTGTCCAAAATGGTTTACCCTGAATCCTCAGGCTGTGACCCCTGGTTCTGGACACACCCATCATTGGTAACATCTTCCCTGCATCTACCCTGTCCAGTCCTGTTAGAATTTTATAGTCTCTATGAGATCCCCCCTCATTCTTCTGAACTCCAGCGAGAACAATCCCAACCTCGTCAATCTCTCCTCATATGACAATCCCGCCATCCCTGGAATCAGTCTGGTAAACCTTCACTGCACTCCCTCGAGAGCAAGAACATCCTTCCTCAGAGAAGGACCGTAAGACCAAGGTGGATTGGCCATGCTAAATTCCCCTTCGTGTCCAAAAAAAAAGGTTAGCAGGGGTTATTGGGTTACGGGGATAGGGTGGAAGAGGGCTTAAGTGGGTGGGTGCAGAGTCGATGGGCCGAATGGCCTCCTTCTGCACTGTCTGTTCTATGTTCACCGCTCCTGTAGTCAAAGCCTCTGCAATTCCCTCCCTTGCTTATTTTGATAGCCTTGGATCTATTTCATAAAATCATAGAATTTACAGTGCAGAAGGAGGCCATTCGGGCCATCGAGTCTGCACCTGCTCTTTTGAAAGAGCACCCTCCACAAGCACACCTCCACCCTATCCCCATAACCCAGTAACCCCACCCAACACTAAGGGCAATTTTGGACACTAAGGGCAATTTATCATGGCCAATCCACCTAACCTGCACATCTTTGGACTGTGGGAGGAAACCGGAGCACCCGGAGGAAACCCACCCACACACGGGGAGGATGTGCAGACTCCGCACCGACAGTGACCCAAGCCGGAATCGAACCTGGGACCCTGGAGCTGTGAAGCAATTGTGCTAACCACAATGCTACCGTGCTGCCCTATTTCATCCAGGCCTGACAATTTATCGGCTTTCAAAGATGTCAAAGCATTTATTATCTCCTCTGTTACAATGTCTAACCCATCCCACATTTCACACTCTTCCACCTTAACTATAGCGCCATCATCAACGCCCTCTTTTGTGAAGACGGCTGCATAGAATTCACTCGGAAACTTAGCTACATCGCCAACCTCCAGATATAGGTCATCTTTTTGGTCCCTAATATTCTACTCTTTCTTTAGTTATCCTCTTGATCTTTATGTATTTCTAAAACATGTTTGTATTTTCCTTGATTACTTGCCAGTATTTTTTTTTATTCCCTTTCTTTGTTTTCCTAATTTCCCTTTTAATTTCACCTCTCCACTTTCAATACACTTCTCGGCTTTCTATAGTATGAAGGTTTTGGTGTCTGACGTAAGCTTCCCTTTTATGCTTTAACTTACACTCGATGCACCTTGTCATTGAGGGGGCTCGAGATTTGGATGTCTGTCCTTCTCACTTTGAGGGCACATGTTTGCCCTGAACTCCTTGACTTTGAAAGATGCGATGTGACGAATAGGCACAAACATTCTGCAGGATGGAAAATATTTAATGTCGCCGAATCAGGATGATTATCCTTTATTTTGCAACATGAAGATTTACCCGATATTCTTGTGAATTCAGGTGGGGCTCAGAAGGTTTGCCACCCGATGAATTGTCTGTTCAGAATGGAATCCTCACAACACAAGCTAGCCGATTCCCACTGTGCATCGACCCTCAGCAGCAAGCCTTAAACTGGGTGAAGAGAAAAGAAGCAAAGACCAATTTGAAGGTAGAGTTCAGATTTCTGGCCAAACATGCTATGTCATTCCACAACCTTGTGTATAGCATTGAGAGTGTTCATCTTTGACCTGATCTGATGCCTTTCAGTCTAATATCTAGTTCTTTACTGAATTATTCCATTTCAGATCTTAAGTAGCCTGTTTTAAAATAATGATGCCCTAGGGATTGTGATAAATGGTAATTGTGTCTGATCTCTTCCAGATCTCTTCATTTAATGATCCTGATTTCCTGAAACAATTAGAGATGGCCATCAAGTATGGATTTCCCTTCTTGTTTCAAGATGTGGATGAATACATTGATCCAGTAATTGATAATGTCCTGGAAAAGAACATTGAAGGACAACAAGGACGTTATTTCATTAGACTCGGTGACAAGGAGGTTGACTATGATCCGAACTTCAAAATGTACCTTAACACAAAGCTGTCAAATCCCAAGTACCAGCCTTCTGTATTTGGCAAATCCATGGTGATAAACTACACTGGTAAGTTCTGCAGCAGTCTGCATTCCTCATCAATAGCCTGCACCATGTATCCATGAGAGAAAATGTAACTTCACTTCGTGTTGCAATTCCCCTGACCTGGAGCACATGAAACATTTGCTCCTTGATCAAAATTTTATTTGCCTCCAGCAATTTAAGGAGAAAGAATACTAAAAACCATGTAGACGACATCAACTGCTCTACCTTCATCTACACACTTAGTTACCTCCTCAAAGAATTCAATCAAATTTGTGAGACAAGTCTTACCCTTCACGAATCCGTGTTGACTATTCCGGATTAAGCTGCATCTTTCCAAATCCTATCCTTCAGGACCTTTTCCATTAACTTACCGACCACCGAAGTAAGACTAACTGGCCTATAATTACCAGGGTCATTCCCATTCCCTTTCTTGAACAGAGGAACAACATTCGCCACTCTCCAGTCCTCGGGCAGTATCCCCGTGGACAGTGAGGACCCAAAGATCAAAGCCAAAGGCTCTGCAATCTCATTCCTTGCCTCCCAAAGAATCCTAGGATATATCCCATCTGGCCCAGGGGACTTGTCGACACTAAGCTTTTTAAAAATTGCTAATACATCCTCCCTCAGGACATCTACCTCCTCCAGCCTACCCGCCTGTATCACACACTCATCCTCAAAAACATGGCCCCTCTCCTTGGTGAACACTGAAGAAAAGTATTCATTCAACGCCTCTCCTATCTCTTCTGACTCCATGCACAAGTTCCCACTACTGTCCTTGACCGGCCCTAACTTCACCCTGGTCATTCTTTTATTTCTCACAAAGGAGTAAAAAGCCTTGGGGTTTTCCTTGATCCGACCCGCCAAGGACTTCTCGTACCCCCTCCTAGCTCTCCTAAGCCCTTTTTTTTTAGCTCATTCCTTGCTACCTTGTAACCCTCAAGCGACCCAACTGAACTTTGTTTTCTCATCCTCACATACTCTTCCTTTTTCCTCTTGACAAGACATTCAACCACTTTTGTGAACCATGGTTCCCTCACACGGCCATTTCCTCCCTGCCTGACAGGGACATACCTATGAAGGACACACAGTATTTGTTCCTTGCACAAGCTCCACTTTTCATTTGTGCTCCTAACAATGTGACCGCTCCTTTCCTATTTCTAACTTCGGCCCATATTACCTCAGTAGGCAGATCCCCTTCAAACTGCCTTCCTGCAGCCGCTAAACTATCCTTGATTAACAATGCTACTCCTCCACCTCTTTTACCACCTTCCCTACTCTTACTGAAACATCTAAACCCCGGAATTTCCAACAACCATTCCTGTCCCTGTTCTAACCATGTCTCCGTAATGCCCACAACATCGTAGTCCCAAGTACCAATCCACGCTCCAAGTTCACCTACCTTATTCCGGATGCTCCTAGCATTGAAGTAGACACACTTCAACCCACCTTCCTGTCTGCCGGTACACTCCTGAGACCTTGATACCCTCCTCAGTACCTCACTACTCTCGACACTGGCTTCTGGAACACAGCTCGTTTTCCCATCCCCCTGACAAATTAGTTTAAACCCCCCCCTCCATGAAGAGCCATAGCAAATTTCCCTCCCAGGATATTGGTGCCCCTCTGGCTCAGGTGCAAACCGTCCTGTTTGTACAGGTCCCACCTTCCCCAGAATGTGCTACAATTATCCACGTACCTGAAACCCTCCCTCCTACACCATCCCTGCAGCCACGTGTTTATCTGCACTCGCTCCCTGTTCCTCACCTCACTAGCACGTGGCACCGGCAACAAACCAGAGATGACAACATGGTTTGTCCTGGCTCTCAGCTTCCACCCTAGCTCCCTAAATTCCTGTTTTAAATCACCGTCCCTTCTCTTACCTATGTCGTTGGTACCAATGTGTACAACGACTTGTGACTGCTCCCCCTCCCCCTTAAATTCTGAAAACACGGTCCGAGACGTCACGGACCCTGGCACCCGGGAGGCAACATACCATCCGTGAGTCTCTTTCGCTGCCACAGAACCGTCTATCTGCCCCACTAACTATCGAGTCCCCAATAACTATTGTTCTCCTGCTCTCCCCCCTTCCCTTCTGAGCCACAGGGACGGACTCAGTGCTGGAGATCCGTTCACCGTGGCTTACCCCTGGTAGGTCGTCCCCCTCAACAGTATCCAAAACAGTATACTTGTTACTAAGGGGAACGACCACAGGGGGTCCCTGTACTGACTGCTTCCTCCCAGCCCCTCTCACCGTCACCCATCTATCTGGATTCTTCGGAGTAACTACATCCCTGAAGCTTCTATCTATGACCACCTCTGCCTCCCGAATGATCCGAAGTTCATCCAGCTCCAGCTCCAGTTCCCTAACGGGGTTTCTGAGGAGCTGGAGATGGGTGCACTTCCACAGGTGAAATCAGCAGGGACACTGACGGTGTCCCTCACCTCAAACATTCTGCAGGAGGAACATCGCACTCCCTTCCCTGTCATCCCCTCGAGATAATTTTGCGGATGTTGTAATTTTTCCAGAATCACCTTTATCTGATCACCCAATAACACTCTGGCACGTGGCCTGGTGCGGGGCCTGGTGTGTGGCCTGGTGTGTGGCCTGGTGTGTGGCCTGGTGTGTGGCCTGGTGTGTGGCCTGGTGTGTGGCCTGGTGTGTGGCCTGGTGTGTGGCCTGGTGCGGGGCCTGGTGCGTGGCCTGGTGCGTGGCCTGGTGCGTGGCCTGGTGCGTGGCCTGGTGCGTGGCCTGGTGCGTGGCCTGGTGCGTGGCCTGGTGCGTGGCCTGGTGCGTGGCCTGGTGCGTGGCCTGGTGTGTGGCCTGGTGTGTGGCCTGGTGTGGGGCCTGGTGTGGGGCCTGGTGTGGGGCCTGGTGTGGGGCCTGGTGTGGGGCCTGGTGCGGGGCCTGGTGCGGGGCCTGGTGCGGGGCCTGGTGCGGGGCCTGGTGCGGGGCCTGGTGCGGGGCCTGGTGCGGGGCCTGGTGCGGGGCCTGGTGCGCGGCCTGGTGGGCGGCCTGGTACGTGATCTGGTTGGCTCTGGTTCACGGCCCAGCTGCTCAGCCTGCCTGCACTGTTCATGAAGCTCTTTACGTTTCAGTCTTTTCAGCCAGTTCACATACACCACATTTTAAAAATTAATTTTTACGGGTTGTGGGTGTCGCTGGCTAGGTCAGTATTGCCCATCCCGAGTTGCCCTTCAGAAGGTGGTGCTGAGCTGCCTTCTTGAACCGCTGCAGTCCTTGAGGTGTAGGTACACACACTGTGCTGTTAGGGAGGGAGTTCCAGGATGTTGCCCTGGCGACAGTGAAGGAACGGCCGATATATTTCCCAGTCAGGGTGGCGAGTGACTTGGAGGGGACCCTCCAGGTGGTGGGGTTCCCAGGTATCTGCTGCTCTTGTCCTTCTAGATGGAGGTGGTCGTGTGTTTGGGAGGTGCTGTCTGAGGAACCTTGGTGAGTTACTGCAGTGCATCTTGTAGATGGTACCCACGGCTGCCACTGTGCGTCGGTGGTGGAGGGAGTGAATGTTTGTGGAAGGAGGAGCAATCAAGCAGGGCTGCTTTGTCCTGGATGGTGTTGAGTTTCTGGAGTGTTGTTGGAGCTGTATTCATCCAGGCGAGTGGAGAGTATTCCCTCACACTCCTGACTTGTGCCTTGTAGATGGTGGACAGGCTTTGGGGGGTCAGGAGGTGAGTTACTCACCGCAGGATTCCCAGCCTCTAACCTGCTCTTGTAGCCACAGTATTGATGTGGCTGGGTCCAGTCCGGTTTCTGGACAATGGTAACTCCCAGGATGTTGTTTGTAGAGATTCGGTAATGTTAATGCCGTTGAATGTCAATGGGCGATGGTTAGATTCTCTCTTATTGGAGATGCTTGTTACCTGGCACTTTTGTGGCATGAATGTTACTTGCCAAGTGTCAAACTAAAGCCTGGATATTGTATAAGTCTTCCTGTATTTGCAAGTGGAATGCTTCATTATCTGAGGAGTTGCGAATGGTGAACATTGTGCAGTCATCCCCACTGCTGCCCTTATGATGGAAGGGAGGTCATTGATGAAGCAGCTGAAGATGGTTGGGCTGAGGACACGACCCTGAGGAACTCCTGCAGTGATGTCCTGGAGCTGAGATGATTGACCTCCAACCACCACAACCACCTTCCTTTGTGCCGGGTATGATTCCAACCAGCGGAGAGTTTCCCCCCTGATTCCCATTGGCTCCAGTTTAGCTCGGGCTCCGTGATGCTTTACTCAATCATACAATCATAGAATTTACAGTGCAATGTAGTGCTCCTATAGTGCAGAAGGAGGCCATTCAGCCCATCGATTCTGTACGGAACCTCTGAAAGTGCTCCCTACCCCTCCAAACCTGCACATCTTTGGACACTATTAATGTAATTTAAGTTCTGCGGCAAGCGGCTGGTGAGGATTGCGGCAAGTATTTTTTTTACCGCTGCCCCAGTCTAGCAGTTATGCCGTTAGGACTCGGCCAGCTATGTCAGTAATGGTACTACCGAGCCACTCTTGGAGATGGACATTGAAGTTCCCCACCCATTGTACATTCTGTGCCACCTTCAGAGCTTCCTCCAAGTGGTGTTCAACATGGAGGAGTAACTGATTCATCAGCTGATGGTGGCCGGTACGTGGTAATCAGCAGGAGGTTTCCTTGCCCATGTTTAACCTGAAGCCAGGAGACTTCATGGGGTCCGGAGTCGATGCTGAAGCAACTCCCTCCCGACTGTATACCGTTGTGCGCTATCTCTGCCGGTGGGACAGAACATACCAGGAATGGTGACAGTGGTGTCTGGGACATTGTCTATAAGGTATAATTCTGTGAGTATGACTATGGCAGGCTGTTTGACTAGATCATAGAATTTACAGTGCAGAAGGAGGCCATTCGGCCCATCGAGTTTGCACTGGCTCTTGGAAAGAGCACTCCACTCAAGCCCAAGCCCCCACCCTATTCCTGTAACCCAGTAACCCCACCTAACCTTTTTGGTCACTAAGGGCAATTTATCACGGCCAATCCACCGAATCTGCACATCTTTGGACTGTGGGAGGAAACCGGAGCACCCGGAGGAAACCCACGCAGACACGGGGAGGATGTGCAGACTCCGCACAGACAGTGACCCAGCGGGGAATCGAACCCGGGACCATGGCGCTGTGAAGCCACATTGCTAACCACTTGTGCTGCCGTGCTGCCCTTGTGACTAGATTGTGAAACAGACCTTCCGAGTTTGGCACAAGCCCCCAGATGTTGGTAGGAGGGCTTTGCAGGTTCGACTGGGTGTGTTTTGCGTTGTTGATTCCAGTTGTCCGTCCAGTTTGATACAGCTGTGTAGCTTGCGGGACCATTTCATGGAGTATTTAAGTGCTGGAGTCACATGTAGGCCAGAGCAGGTAAGAACGGCAGATTACTTTCCGAGAGGACATTAGTGAACCATCTTTGTTTTTTCCGACAATGGTTTCATGGTCATGAATTTTAATTTTAATTCCAGATATTAATTGGATTCTGCTGAGGCGGGCTTCGAAGCCCGGTCCCCAGAATGTTATCCTGGGTCGCTGGATCATCAGTCCACTAAATGTCACCACACCACCACTTTCCCCGGCAGCCACTGTCCTGGTTCCTGGTCCAACCATCCAATCTCTCAAACTTGATAATTCTTCCCAATTAGCTTCTGTTTCCCGAGCAACCTACCAGTGGCTGATTTCCCCGATATTGGCGAGGAAATCCAATTAACAAACATCTCCCAGAAATCAACTTCGTTTCTGATTCAGTTGGGAACAGTCTCAAAAAACACAGGCTTTAAAATTCTAGTCAAAGCAGATCACAACTTGAAAACAACCGAATTTCACATTGACAATATTTATATTATGAAGTAATATAGATTAAAAATAAAATTGGTGTCTCTTGCTGAATTTCTTTCTTTCTACAGTGACGTTAAGTGGCCTGGAAGATCAGTTACTGAGCGTTATTGTGGCATTTGAACGGAAAGAACTTGAGGAACAGAGGGAGCGTTTGATCAAGGAGACCAGTGAGAATAAGAAGCTATTGAAGGATCTCGAGGATTCTCTTCTACGTGAATTAGCAACTTCCACTGGCAACATGTTGGACAATGTCGAACTTGTCGAAACTCTAGAAGAGACCAAGACTAAAGCCACAGAGGTAGATGGATTACAAGAGAACGAATCATTGTTATATTTCACTGGCAATGCTGTGTTTTGGTGCCATCCCACCCTGCCCTTTTTTGTTAGATGATTGTAGGATCCCAGAATCCACCCTGTTCCTAAATACAGGGAGGGAAAGATGAAAATCCCAAATGTTTCAGCCTCATCTTTGGCACTGATGTGCTGGACACCTCCATCATTGAGGATGGGGATATTTGTGGAGCCTCCCCCTCCAGTGAGTTGTTTAATTGTCCACCACCATTCACGGCTGGATGTGGCAGGACTGCAGAGCTTAGATCTGATCTGTTCTAAAACTCCCATTTACATGGTGGGCATGTCACACAACATGGACAGCATCCTCATTGGGAAGATGGTACTTTGTCTCCACAAGTAATTTCTATCAATACTGTCATGGACAGATACATCCACGACATGTGGATTAGTGAAGACAAGGTCAAGTATAATAATAATAATCTTTATTATTGTCAAAGTATCTCACATTAACACTGCAATGAAGTTACTGTGAGAATCCCCTAGTCGCCACACTCCGGCGCCTGTTCAGGTACACAGAGGGAGAATTCAGAATGTCCAATTCACCTAACAGCACGTCTTTCGGGACTTGTGGGAGGAAACCGGAGCACCCGGAGGAAACCCACGCAGACACGGGGAGAACGTGCAGGCTCCGCACAGACAGTGACCCAATCCGGAAATCGAACATGGGGCCCAGGCGCTGTGAAGCAACAGTGCTAACCACTGTGTTACTGTGCTGCCCGCTTGTTCATTCTCTCACAACCTTCTGCAGGCCAAGACTTGGGCAGTAGTGAATGTACTGAGACACTCTTGGTAATGGGTATTGAAGACCCCACCCAGAGTACATAGTGTTAATGAGTCAGGGTCTGGTCTTGGAACACCCCATTTACTCTTCATTCTAGTTGTACCATCTTGTGTGTTGTAAACAAAGAGCAAACCGTGCACATGTATTACAGTCAACTTAGACAAATTGTGTTTCGACTGGTAACAGATCATCGAATCTCAATCTAACCAGATGCCTCAGTAAATGTAAACTCAATGTGAACTGTTACCTTTGGTAGGTAATGGAAAAACTAATACTGGCTGAAAAGACTGCAGTCGATATTGACAAATTACGCGATGGATATCGACCAGCAGCCAAAAGGGGTGCAATCCTGTTCTTTGTCCTAGCAGAGATGGCAATGGTTAACAGCATGTACCAATACTCACTGGCATCATTCCTCGAGGTCTTTGATTTATCTCTCCGCAAATCTTTGCCTGATTCTGTACTTCAAAAGCGACTGAGGAACATCATGAAAGCATTGACCCTAAATATGTACAACTATGGCTGCACAGGTCAGTGTTGCTACACTACAATTCTTTTACAGGTTTAGTTGCAAATGCAGTGTTTTAAATGCTAACTGTATCGAGTATAACCAATTAATTGTTAAATTACATTGGGCTATTTGTTGCACAGATGTCACATCTTCCCACCTTCTTTAAAGTTCACCTCATCCCAAACTCTGTGCTTGTATCCTCTCTTGCACCGTGTTCCACTGGTCCATTCCCTGCTGTTGAGAACCTACATTAGCTCCCAGTCACCCAGAATTAAAATTCCAATTTTTGTGGTTAAATCCTCCACAGTTTCACCCTTTACAATCTCTATCATTTCTTCCAGGTCTACATTCCTCTGAGTCCATCCTCCCATCAGGATTGAATGGGAAAATGTTTTTTTTAAATTGTTCATGGATGTGGGTGTGCCTGGCAAGGCCAGCATTGCCCATCCCTAATTACCCTTGAGAAGGTGGGGGTGAGCTGCCTTTTTGAACCGCTGCAGTCCATGTGGTGTCGGTGCACCCACTGTGCTGTTAGGGAGGGAGTTCCAGGATTTTGACCCTGCGACAGTGAAGGAACGGCAATATATTTCCAAGTCAGGATGGTGATGGCTTTGAGGAGAATCTGCAAGTGATGGTGCTCCCGTGTGAAATGAAATGAAATGAAAATCACTTATTGTCGCAAGTAGGCTTCGAATGAAGTTCCTGTGAAAAGCCCCTAGTCGCCACATTCTGGCGCCTGTTCGGGGAGGCTGTTACAGGAATTGAACCGTGCTGCTGGCCTGCCTTGGTCTGCTTTCAAAGCCAGCAATTTAGCCCAGTGTGCTAAACCAGCCCCTTATGTCCCCAGTGTCTTATCCTTCTCGATAATAGAGGTCGCGGGTTTCGAAGGTGCTGTTGATGGAACGTTGGTGAGTTGCTGAAGTGCAGCTTGTGGATAGTCTGCATGGCTGCCACTGTGAATGTTTAAGGTGGCGGACCTCAAGCGGGCTGCTTTACCCCAGATGGTGTTGCGATTCTTGAGTGTTGTTGGAGTTATACTCACCCAGACAAATGGAGAATATTACTTCACTTTTCAGACCGCGTGCACAGGCATGGGGGCGTCAGGGGGTGAGTTACTCTCCATTGAATATCCAGCCTCTGACCTGCCCGTGTAGCCACAGTATTAATGTTGCCAATCCAGTTTCTGGTCAATGGTAACCCCCAGGATGTTGATAAGGAAGGTTTTAGCTTTGGTAATAAGGCTTTAGCTTTGGTAATACCATAGAATGTCAAAGGGTGATAGTTAGATTTTCTCTTGTTTGAGATGGTCTTGTGTGGCACAAATTTTACTTGCCATGTATCAGCCTAAGCCCAGATATTGTTGAGGTCTTACTGTAAATGGACACAGTTTACTTCAGTATCGGAGGGGTCTCAAATGGTGCTGAACATTGTGCAGTCATCAGCAAATGTCCCCACTCCTGACCTTTTGATGGAGGGAAGGTCATTGACGAAGTGGCTCAAGTTGGGCCGAGGACACTACTCTTGAGGGACTCCTGCAGAAATGTCCTGGGATTGGGACGAGCAGTGGGCAGGACAATGTTCCACAGCTGGAAATGGGTGCCAGTGTTGCAGCTGTACGGCTCAATTTCCAGTACAGCTACTGGAACAGCTTGCCTAGTGATGTGGCTAATTCTGGAGCACAAGTCTTCAGTACTATTGCCGGAACGTTGTCAGGACCCAGAACCTCGGCAGTACCCAGGGCCATCATCCATTTCTTGATATCACGTGGAATGAATCGTATTGGCTGAAGACTGACATCTGTGATGCTGGGGACCTCCGGAGGAGACCGAGATGGATCATCCACTTGGCACTTTTGGCTGAAGATTGTTGCAACTCCTTACACTTTGTCTTTTGCACAGATGTGCTGGGCTCCTCCATCATTGAGGATGGGGATATTTGTGGAGCCTCCTCCTCCAGCAATTGTCCAGCACCATTCACGGCTGGATGTGGCAGGATTGAAGTGCTTAGAATCGGTCTATTGTTTGTGGAGTCTCTTAGCTCTGTCTATCGCTTGCTTTATGCTTACGTAGTCCTGTGTTGTAGCTTCACCAGATTGACACCTCATTTTTCGGTATGCCTGATGTTGCTCCCGGCAAGCTCTCCTGCACTCTTCATTGAGCCAGGGTTGATCCCGTGGTTTGGTGGTAATGGTCGAGTGGGGGATATGCTGGGCCATAAGTTGCAGATTGTGGTTGATACAATTCTGCTGCTGCTGATGGCCCACAGCCTCATGGAGGCCCAGTCTTGAGTTGCTAAATCTGTTTGAACTCTGGCATATTTACCACCAATGTCAGGCTCACTGGCCTATAATTCCCTGTTATATTAGCCACCCTCCAATCTGCAGGGACTGTTCCGCAGTCTATAGAATCCTGGAAGATGACCACCAATGCATCCACTATTTCTGCAGCCACTTCCTTCAGTATCCTGGGATGTAGATGATCAGGCCCTGGGGATTTATCAGCCTTCAATCCCATCAATCTCTCCAACACCATTTCTCTACTAATATTGATCTTCAATTCCTCCCTCTCACTAAACCCTGTATTCGTCAACATTTCTGGCATCTAATCTGTGTCCTCATTTGTGAAGACAGAACCAAAGTATGTATTTGGTTTCTCAGCCATTTCTTTGCCCCCTGTTATACATTCCCCTGTTTCTGACTGTAAGGGACCTACATTTGTCTTCACCAATCTTTTTCTTTTCATGTACCTATAGAAACTTTTACAGTCAGTTTTAATGTTCCCTGCAAGCTTACTCTCATACTCTATCTTCCCTTCTTAATCAATCCCTTGATCCTTCTTTGCTGAATTCTTAACTCTCCCAATTCTCAGACCTGTTGTTTTTCAATCTGTATGCTTCTTCCTTGGATCGAATACAATCTCTACTTTTCCTTGGAAGCCACGGATTGCACACCTTTCCCATTTTACTTTTGTGCCAGACAGGAATGAACAGTTGCTGCAGTTCCCCCATGCATTCCTTGAATGTTTGCCATTGCCTATCCACCGTCATCCCTTTAAGTAACATTTCCCAATCGATCATAGCCAACTTATGCCTCGTGCCATCATAGTTCCTTTTATTAAGGTTCAGGTCCCTAGTCTCTGAATCGTTTACTTCACTCTCCATCTTGATGAAACATTCTATCATATTATGGTCGCTCATCCCCAAGGGGTCTTGAAATGAAATGAAATGAAAATCGCTTATTGTCACAAGTAGGCTTCAAATGAAGTTACTGTGAAAAGCCCCTAGTCGCCACATTCCAGCGCCTGTTCGGGGAGGCTGGTACGGGAATTGAACCGTGCTGCTGTGCAACTAGATTGCCAATGATTATCTCCGACAATGTGGAATCTGTATGGGTTGAGCTGAGAAACACCAAGGGGCAAAGAACATTAGTGGGGTTGTATATAGACCCCCAAACTGCAGTGGTGATGTTGGGAATAGCATTAAACAATGATTCCATTCTCGTTACACAGTATCTAGTTTAGGATGACCTGCTCTCTAGTTGGTTCCTCAACCTATTGGTCCGGGAAACTATCCTGGATACACTCCAGGAATTCCTCCTCTACCGTATTGAGGCTAATTTGATGTTTTTTGCCCCTTGCTGTTTCAACTCTACCCATACAGACTCCACATTGTCAGAGCTAATATCCTTTCTCACTACTGTGTTAATTTCCTCTTTAACCAGCAGGGCCACTCCACCACCTTTTCCTTTTTGTCTGTCCTCCCTAAATACTGAAAACCTTGGGACATTCAGTTCCCATACCCGGTCACCCTGCAGCCATGCTCTGTAATCCCAATTATATCAGACCCATTTACGTCTGTTTGCACGATTAGTTCATCCGCTTTATTGCAAATGCTCCGTGCATTGATGCGCAAAGCCTTTCGACTTGTCTTTTTAACATTACTTGTCTCCTTTTTGCCTTTGTTTTTGGCCTTTTTTCCTTCTCCTCTGACTCCTTGCATAAGATCCCATCCCCCTGCCTTTTTAGTTTAAACGCTCCCCAACCACTCGAGCATCTGTTAGACAGATACATCTGCGGCAGGCAGGTTGGTGAGAATGAGGGCAAGTATGGTTTTCCCTCTTGTTCACCCCCTCACCACCAGATCCAGTCGAGCAGCTATGTCCTTTAGTACTTGACCAGTTTGATCAGTAGTGGTGCTAGCAAGCCACTGGTGATCATGGACCACATTCAGAGTGCATTCTGTGCCACCCTCAGTGCTTCCTCCAAGTGGTGTTCAACATGGAGGAGAACTGATTCATCAACTGATGGTGGCCGGTACGTGGTAATCAGCAGGACGTTTCCTTGCCCATGTTTAACCTGAAGCCAGGAGACTTCATGGGGTCCGGAGTCGATGTTGAGGACGCCCAGGGCAACTCCCTCCCGACTGTATCCCACTGTACCGGCCCCTCTGCTGGGTCTGTCCTGCCGGTGAGACCGGACATACCCAGGAATGGTGAGAGTGGTGTCTGGGACATTGTCTGTAAGGTTTGATTCTGTGAGTCTGACTATGTCAGGCTGTTGCTTGACTAGTCTGTGAGACAGCTCTCCTAACTTTGGCACAAGCCCCCAGATGTTAGTAAGGACTTTGCAGGGTCGACAGGGCTTAGTTTCCAATTCATTTCCAGTGCAATGATCTATGGTGGGGAGTCATCATCATTTCAAAATTAAATTAAAAAAAAAAACCTGGGCGAAAATGAAAACTTTTTGAAACAGTCCAATTGGGTCCATTTGCACCAATATCACCAATCGTATCAAAAGTGCAAAGTTTAACACTGCTTCCCACTTCCCTTGGCACTGGTGTATGTTACAGTCAATACTCACATCCTTCACCTGGCTGATAACACAAATGCTCCTTTAAACTTTCTTTATTAAGTTTACATCTCCTTGTATTCCAGGTCTGTTTGAGCGACACAAGTTGCTTTTCTCATTCAACATGACAATGAAGATTGAGCAAGCAGAGCAACGGATTCCTCAGGAAGAACTGGAATTTTTTTTGAAAGGTACATTTCTAAAAATAAAAAGACACAAACCTGGGTGTCAATTACATACCATTCAGTTTTAAATAAAACCGTAATAACCCAACACATCTTCAGTATTGTCCTATCAACAGCACAGATTACACTCGTATTTACCCTCTGACAGTGCGGCAGTCCCTCAGTACTGACCCTCTGACAGTGCGGCACTCCCTCAGTACTGACGCTCTGACAGTGCGGCACTCCCTCAGTACTGACGCTCTGACAGTGCAGCACTCCCTCAGTACTGACTCTCTGACAGTGCGGCACTCCCTCAGCACTGACCCTCTGACAGTGCGGCACTCCCTCAGTACTGACCCTCTGACAGTGCGGCACTCCCTCAGTACTGACGCTCTGACAGTGCGGCACTCCCTCAGTACTGACTCTCTGACAGTGCGGCACTCCCTCAGCACTGACCCTCTGACAGTGCGGCACTCCCTCAGTACTGACCCTCTGACAGTGCGGCACTCCCTCAGTACTGACCCTCTGACAGTGCAGCACTCCCTCAGTACTGACCCTCTGACAGTGCGGCACTCCCTCAGTACTGACGCTCTGACAGTGCGGCACTCCCTCAGTACTGACCCTCTGACAGTGCGGCACTCCCTCAGTACTGACCCTCTGACAGTGCGGCACTCCCTCAGTACTGACGCTCTGACAGTGCGGCACTCCCTCAGTACTGACGCTCTGACAGTGCGGCACTCCCTCAGTACTGACGCTCTGACAGTGCGGCACTCCCTCAGTACTGACCCTCTGGCAGTGCAGCACTCCCTCAGTACTGACCCTCTGACAGTGCAGCACTCCCTCAGTACTGACCCTCTGACAGTGCGGCACTCCCTCAGTACTGACCCTCTGACAGTGCGGCACTCCCTCAGTACTGACGCTGTGACAGTGCGGCACTCCCTCAGTACTGACCCTCTGACAGTGTCGCACTCCCTCAGTACTGACCCTCTGACAGTGCGGCACTCCCTCAGTACTGACCCTCCGGCAGTGCAGCACTCCCTCAGTACTGACCCTCTGACAGTGCAGCACTCCCTCAGTACTGACCCTCTGACAGTGCAGCACTCCCTCAGTACTGACCCTCTGACAGTGCGGAGCTCCCTCAGTACTGACCCTCTGACAGTGCGGCACTCCCTCAGTACTGACCCTCTGACAGTGCGGCACTCCCTCAGTACTGACCCTCTGACAGTGCGGCACTCCCTCAGTACTGACCCTCTGACAGTGCAGCTTTCCCTCAGTACTGACCCTCTGACAGTGCGACGCTCCCTCAGTACTGACCCTCTGACAGTGCGGCGCTCCCTCAGTACTGACCCTCTGACAGTGCGGCGCTCCCTCATTACTGACCCTCTGACAGTGCGGCACTCCCTCAGTACTGACCCTCTGACAGTGCGGCACTCCCTCAGTACTGACCCTCCGACAGTGCGGCACTCCCTCAGTACTGACCCTCTGATAGTGCGGCACTCCCTCAGTACTGACCCTCTGACAGTGCAGCACTCCCTCAGTACTGACCCTCTGACAGTGCGGCTCTCCCTCAGTACTGACCCTCTGACAGTGCGGCACTCCCTCAGTACTGACCCTCAGACAGTGCAGCACTCCCTCAGTACTGACCCTCTGACAGTGCGGCACTCCCTCAGTACTGACCCTCTGACAGTGCAGCACTCCCTCAGTACTGACGCTCTGACAGTGCGGCACTCCCTCAGTACTGACCCTCAGACAGTGCGGCACTCCCTCAGTACTGACCCTCTGACAGTGCGGCACTCCCCTCAGTACTGACCCTCTGACAGTGCAGCACTCCCTCAGTACTGACCCTCTGACAGTGCGGCACTCCCTCAGTACTGACCCTCTGACAGTGCAGCACTCCCTCAGTACTGACCCTCTGACAGTGCGGCACTCCCTCAGTACTGACCCTCAGACAGTGCAGCACTCCCTCAGTACTGACCCTCTGACAGTGCGGCACTCCCTCAGTACTGACCCTCTGACAGTGCGGCACTCACTAAGTACTGACCCTCTGGCAGTGCAGCACTCCCTCAGTACTGACCCTCAGACAGTGCAGCACTCCCTCAGTACTGACCCTCTGACAGTGCGGCACTCCCTCAGTACTGACCCTCTGACAGTGCAGCGCTCCCTCAGTACTGACCCTCTGACAGTGCGGTACTCCCTCAGTACTGACCCTCTGACAGTGCGGCACTCCCTCAGTACTGACCCTCTGACAGTGCAGCACTCCCTCAGTACTGACCCTCTGACAGTGCGGAGCTCCCTCAGTACTGACCCTCTGACAGTGCGGCACTCCCTCAGTACTGACCCTCTGACAGTGCGGCACTCCCTCAGTACTGACCCTCTGACAGTGCGGCACTCCCTCAGTACTGACCCTCTGACAGTGCAGCACTCCCTCAGTACTGACCCTCTGACAGTGCAGCTTTCCCTCAGTACTGACCCTCTGACAGTGCGGCGCTCCCCCAGTACTGACACTCTGACAGTGCGGCGCTCCCTCAGTACTTACCCTCTGACAGTGCGGCGCTCCCTCAGTACTGACCCTCTGACAGTGCGGCGCTCCCTCATTACTGACCCTCTGACAGTGCGGCACTCCCTCAGTACTGACCCTCTGACAGTGCGGCACTCCCTCAGTACTGACCCTCCGACAGTGCGGCACTCCCTCAGTACTGACCCTCTGACAGTGCGGCACTCCCTCAGTACTGACCCTCTGACAGTGCAGCACTCCCTCAGTACTGACCCTCTGACAGTGCGGCTCTCCCTCAGTACTGACCCTCTGACAGTGCGGCACTCCCTCAGTACTGACCCTCAGACAGTGCAGCACTCCCTCAGTACTGACCCTCTGACAGTGCGGCACTCCCTCAGTACTGACCCTCTGACAGTGCAGCACTCCCTCAGTACTGACGCTCTGACAGTGCGGCACTCCCTCAGTACTGACCCTCAGACAGTGCGGCACTCCCTCAGTACTGACCCTCTGACAGTGCGGCACTCCCTCAGTACTGACCCTCTGACAGTGCAGCACTCCCTCAGTACTGACCCTCTGACAGTGCAGCACTCCCTCAGTACTGACCCTCTGACAGTGCGGCACTCCCTCAGTACTGACCCTCAGACAGTGCAGCACTCCCTCAGTACTGACCCTCTGACAGTGCGGCACTCCCTCAGTACTGACCCTCTGACAGTGCGGCACTCCCTAAGTACTGACCCTCTGGCAGTGCAGCACTCCCTTAGTACTGACCCTCAGACAGTGCGGCACTCCCTCAGTACTGACCCTCTGACAGTGCAGCGCTCCCTCAGTACTGACCCTCTGACAGTGCGGTACTCCCTCAGTACTGACCCTCTGACAGTGCGGCACTCCCTCAGTACTGACCCTCTGACAGTGTGGCACTCCCACAGTACAGACCCTCTGACAGTGCGGCACTCCCTCAGTACTGACCCTCTGACAGTGCAGCTTTCCCTCAGTACTGACCCTCTGACAGTGCGACACTCCCTCAGTACTGACCCTCTGACAGTGCAGCGCTCCCTCAGTACTGACCCTCTGACAGTGCGGCGCTCCCCCAGTACTGACCCTCTGACAGTGCGGCGCTCCCTCAGTACTGACCCTCTGACAGTGCGGCGCTCCCTCAGTACTGACCCTCTGACAGTGCGGCGCTCCCTCATTACTGACCCTCTGACAGTGCGGCACTCCCTCAGTACTGACCCTCTGACAGTGCGGCACTCCCTCAGTACTGACCCTCAGACAGTGCAGCACTCCCTCAGTACTGACCCTCTGACAGTGCGGCACTCCCTCAGTACTGACCCTCTGACAGTGCAGCACTCCCTCAGTACTGACGCTCTGACAGTGCGGCACTCCCTCAGTACTGACCCTCAGACAGTGCGGCACTCCCTCAGTACTGACCCTCTGACAGTGCGGCACTCCCTCAGTACTGACCCTCTGACAGTGCAGCACTCTCTCAGTACTGACCCTCTGACAGTGCAGCACTCCCTCAGTACTGACCCTCTGACAGTGCAGCACTCCCTCAGTACTGACGCTCTGACAGTGCGGCACTCCCTCAGTACTGACCCTCAGACAGTGCAGCACTCCCTCAGTACTGACCCTCTGACAGTGCGGCACTCCCTCAGTACTGACCCTCTGACAGTGCGGCACTCCCTAAGTACTGACCCTCTGGCAGTGCAGCACTCCCTCAGTACTGACCCTCAGACAGTGCAGCACTCCCTCAGTACTGACCCTCTGACAGTGCGGCACTCCCTCAGTACTGACCCTCTGACAGTGCAGCGCTCCCTCAGTACTGACCCTCTGACAGTGCGTTACTCCCTCAGTACTGACCCTCTGACAGTGCGGCACTCCCTCAGTACTGACCCTCTGACAGTGCGGCACTCCCACAGTACAGACCCTCTGACAGTGCGGCACTCCCTCAGTACTGACCCTCTGACAGTGCAGCACTCCCTCAGTACTGACCCTCTGCCAATGCGGCACTCCCTCAGTACTGATCCTCTGACAGTGCAGCACTCCCTCAGTACTGAGCCTCTGACAGTGCGGCGCCCCCTCAGTACTGATCCTCTGACAGTGCAGCACTCCCTCAGTACTGACGCTCTGACAGTGCGGCACTCCCTCAGTACTGACCCTCTGACAGTGCGGCGCTCCCTCAGTACTGACCCTCTGACAGTGCGGCGCCCCCTCAGTACTGACCCTCTGACAGTGCAGCACTCCCTCAGTACTGACCCTCTGACAGTGCAGCACTCCCTCAGTGCTGAGCCTCTGACAGTGCGGCGCCCCCTCAGTACTGACCCTCTGACAGTGCGGCACTCCCTTCTACTGACCCTCTGACAGTGCAGCACTCCCTCAGTACTGACCCTCTGGCAGTGCAGCACTCCCTCAGTACTGACCCCCTGACAGTGCGCACTCCCTCAGTACTGACCCTCTGACAGCGTAGCACTCCCACAGTACTGACCCTCTGACAGTGCGGCACTCCCCTCAGTACTGACACTCTGACAGTGCGGCACTCCCTCAGTACTGAGCCTCTGACAGTGCGGCGCCCCCTCAGTACCGACCCTCTGACAGTGCAGCAATCCCTCACTACTGACCCTCTGACAGTGCGGCACTCCCTCAGTACTGACCCTCTGACAGTGCAGCACTCCCTCAGTACTGACCCTCTGACAGTGCGGCACTCCCTCAGTACTGACCCTCTGACAGTGCAGCACTCCCTCAGTACTGACCCTCTGACAGTGCGGCACTCCCTCAGTACTGACCCTCAGACAGTGCAGCACTCCCTCAGTACTGACCCTCTGACAGTGCGGCGCTCCCTCAGTACTGACCCTTTGACAGTGCGGCACTCCCTCAATACTGACCGTCTGACAGTGCGGCACTCCCTCAGTACTGACCGTCTGACAGTGCAGCACTCCCTCAGTACTGACCCTCTGACAGTGCAGCACTCCCTCAGTACTGAACCATGGTCATCTCAGCAACGCTTCTGCTGAACCGTCATTTTCTATTTTTATGCCTTCTTACATCCAGGAGAACTTTCTCCATTTCACCTTTTAATATGAGCAATCTCTTATTAAATTCAATGTACATGTGATTAAACTCTGAAGGAATTTGGGTCAATAACTCTGGTGAATGGATGCTTATAATTCCCACAAAACATTGATGTGAGTTGGTGATTTGAGCAGTTTGCACGCAGTCGGTGATTTGAGCAGTTTGCATGCAGTCGATGATTTGAGCAGTTTGCACGCAGTCGGTGATTTGAGCAGTTTGCACGCAGTCGGTGATTTGAGCAGTTTGCACACAGTCGGTGATTTGAGCAGTTTGCATGCAGTCGATGATTTGAGCAGTTTGCATGCAGTCGATGATTTGAGCAGTTTGCACGCAGTCGGTGATTTGAGCAGTTTGCACGCAGTCGGTGATTTGAGCAGTTTGCACGCAGTCGGTGATTTGAGGAGCAATTTGCACGCAGTCGATGATTTGAGCAGTTTGCACGCAGTCGGTGATTTGAGCAGTTTGCACACAGTCAGTGATTTGAGCAGTTTGCACGCAGTCAGTGATTTGAGGAGTTTGCACGCAGTCGGTGATTTTGAGCAGTTTGCACACAGTCGGTGATTTGAGCAGTTTGCACGCAGTCGGTGATTTGAGGAGTTTGCACTCAGTCGGTGATTTGAGCAGTTTGCACGCAGTCAGTGATTTGAGCAGTTTGCACACAGTCGGTGATTTGAGGAGTTTGCACACAGTCGGTGATTTGAGGAGTTTGCACGCAGTCGGTGATTTGAGCAGTTTGCACACAGTCGGTGATTTGAGGAGTTTGTACACAGTCGGTGATTTGAGCAGTTTGCACACAGTCGGTGATTTGAGCAGTTTGCACACAGTCGGTGATTTGAGCAGTTTGCACACAGTCGGTGATTTGAGCAGTTTGCACACAGTCGGTGATTTGAGCAGTTTGCACACAGTCGGTGATTTGAGCAGTTTGCACACAGTCGGTGATTTGAGCAGTTTGCACACAGTCGGTGATTTGAGCAGTTTGCAAGCAGTCGGTGATTTGAGGAGTTTGCACACAGTCGGTGATTTGAGCAGTTTGCACGCAGTCAGTGATTTGAGGAGTTTGCACGCAGTCGGTGATTTGAGCAGTTTGCACACAGTCGGTGATTTGAGCAGTTTGCACGCAGTCGGTGATTTGAGCAGTTTGCACACAGTCGGTGATTTGAGCAGTTTGCACGCAGTCGGTGATTTCAGCAGTTTGCACACAGTCGGTGATTTGAGCAGTTTGCATGCAGTCGGTGATTTGAGCAGTTTGCACGCAGTCGGTGATTTGAGCAGTTTGCACGCAGTCGGTGATTTGAGCAGTTTGCACGCAGTCGGTGATTTGAGCAGTTTGCACGCAGTCGGTGATTTGAGGAGTTTGCACGCAGTCGGTGATTTTGAGCAGTTTGCACACAGTCGGTGATTTGAGCAGTTTGCACGCAGTCGGTGATTTGAGGAGTTTGCACACAGTCGGTGATTTGAGCAGTTTGCACGCAGTCGGTGATTTGAGCAGTTTGTACACAGTCGGTGATTTGAGCAGTTTGCATGCAGTCGGTGATTTGAGCAGTTTGCACGCAGTCGGTGATTTGTGCAGTTTGCACGCAGTCGGTGATTTGAGCAGTTTGCACACAGTCGGTGATTTGAGGAGTTTGCACGCAGTCGGTGATTTGAGGAGTTTGCACGCAGTCGGTGATTTGAGCAGTTTGCACACAGTCGGTGATTTGAGCAGTTTGTACACAGTCGGTGATTTGAGCAGTTTGCAAACAGTCGGTGATTTGAGCAGTTTGTACACAGTCGGTGATTTGAGCAGTTTGCACACAGTCGGTGATTTGAGCAGTTTGCACACAGTCGGTGATTTGAGCAGTTTGCACACAGTCGGTGATTTGAGCAGTTTGCACACAGTCGGTGATTTGAGCAGTTTGTACACAGTCGGTGATTTGAGCAGTTTGTACACAGTCGGTGATTTGAGCAGTTTGCACACAGTCGGTGATTTGAGCAGTTTGCACACAGTCGGTGATTTGAGCAGTTTGCACACAGTCGGTGATTTGAGCAGTTTGCACACAGTCGGTGATTTGAGCAGTTTGCACACAGTCGGTGATTTGAGCAGTTTGCACGCAGTCGGTGATTTGAGGAGTTTGTACACAGTCGGTGATTTGAGCAGTTTGCACACAGTCGGTGATTTGAGCAGTTTGCACACAGTCGGTGATTTGAGCAGTTTGCACACAGTCGGTGATTTGAGCAGTTTGCACACAGTCGGTGATTTGAGCAGTTTGCACACAGTCGGTGATTTGAGCAGTTTGCACACAGTCGGTGATTTGAGCAGTTTGCACACAGTCGGTGATTTGAGCAGTTTGCAAGCAGTCGGTGATTTGAGGAGTTTGCACACAGTCGGTGATTTGAGCAGTTTGCACGCAGTAAGTGATTTGAGGAGTTTGCACGCAGTCGGTGATTTGAGCAGTTTGCACACAGTCGGTGATTTGAGCAGTTTGCACGCAGTCGGTGATTTGAGCAGTTTGCACACAGTCGGTGATTTGAGCAGTTTGCACGCAGTCGGTGATTTGAGCAGTTTGCACACAGTCGGTGATTTGAGCAGTTTGCATGCAGTCGGTGATTTGAGCAGTTTGCACGCAGTCGGTGATTTGAGCAGTTTGTACACAGTCGGTGATTTGAGCAGTTTGCACACAGTCGGTGATTTGAGGAGTTTGTACACAGTCGGTGATTTGAGCAGTTTGCACACAGTCGGTGATTTGAGCAGTTTGCACACAGTCGGTGATTTGAGCAGTTTGCACACAGTCGGTGATTTGAGCAGTTTGCACGCAGTCGATGATTTGAGCAGTTTGCACGCAGTCGGTGATTTGAGCAGTTTGCACGCAGTCGGTGATTTGAGCAGTTTGCACGCAGTCGGTGATTTGAGGAGTTTGTCCGCAGTTGGTGATTTGAGCAGTTTGTAGGCAATCGTTGATTTGAGGAGTTTGCACGAAGTCAGTGATTTGAGCAGTTTGCACGCAGTCGGTAATTTGAGCAGTTTGCACGCAGTCGGTGATTTGAGCAGTTTGCACACAGTCGGTGATTTGAGGAGTTTGCATGCAGTCGATGATTTGAGCAGTTTGCACGCAGTCGGTGATTTGAGCAGTTTGCACACAGTCGGTGATTTGAGCAGTATGCACGCAGTCGGTGATTTGAGGAGTTTGTCCGCAGTCGGTGATTTGAGCAGTTTGTACGCAATCGTTGATTTGAGGAGTTTGCACGAAGTCAGTGATTTGAGCAGTTTGCACGCAGTCGGTGATTTGAGCAGTTTGCACGCAGTCGGTGATTTGAGCAGTTTGCACACAGTCGGTGATTTGAGCAGTTTGCACGCAGTCAGTGATTTGAGGAGTTTGTACGCAGTCGGTGATTTGAGCAGTTTGCACGCAGTCGTTGATTTGAGGAGTTTGTACACAGTCGGTGCTTTGAGCAGTTTGCACACAGTCGGTGATTTGAGCAGTTTGCACGCAGTCGGTGATTTGAGGAGCAATTTGCACGCAGTCGGTGATTTGAGCAGTTTGCACTCAGTCGCTGATTTGAGCAGTTTGCACGCAGTCGGTGATTTGAGCAGTTTGCACGCAGTCGGTGATTTGAGGAGTTTGCACGCAGTCGGTGATTTGAGCAGTTTGTCCGCAGTCGGTGATTTGAGGAGTTTGTACAGTCGGTGATTTGAGCAGTTTGCGCGCAGTCGGTGATTTGAGCAGTTTGCACGCAGTCGGTGATTTGAGCAGTTTGTACGCAGTCGTTGATTTGAGGAGTTTGCACGCAGTCGGTGATTTGAGGAGTTTGTACGCAGTCGGTGATTTGAGCAGTTTGCACTCAGTCGGTGATTTGAGCAGTTTGCACGCAGTCGGTAATTTGAACAGTTTGCACGCAGTCGGTGATTTGAGCAGTTTGCACGCAGTTGCTGATTTGAGGAGTTTGTACGCAGTCGGTGATTTGAGCAGTTTGCACGCAGTCGGTGATTTGAGCAGTTTGCACACAGTCGGTGATTTGAGCAGTTTGCATGCAGTCGGTGATTTGAGCAGTTTGCACGCAGTCGGTGATTTGAGCAGTTTGCACACAGTCGGTGATTTGAGGAGTTTGCACACAGTCGGTGATTTGAGGAGTTTGCACGCAGTCGGTGATTTGAGCAGTTTGCACACAGTCGGTGATTTGAGCAGTTTGTACACAGTCGGTGATTTGAGCAGTTTGCACACAGTCGGTGATTTGAGGAGTTTGTACACAGTCGGTGATTTGAGCAGTTTGCACACAGTCGGTGATTTGAGCAGTTTGCACACAGTCGGTGATTTGAGCAGTTTGCACACAGTCGGTGATTTGAGCAGTTTGCACGCAGTCGATGATTTGAGCAGTTTGCACGCAGTCGGTGATTTGAGCAGTTTGCACACAGTCGGTGATTTGAGCAGTTTGCACGCAGTCGGTGATTTGAGGAGTTTGTCCGCAGTTGGTGATTTGAGCAGTTTGTAGGCAATCGTTGATTTGAGGAGTTTGCACGAAGTCAGTGATTTGAGCAGTTTGCACGCAGTCGGTAATTTGAGCAGTTTGCACGCAGTCGGTGATTTGAGCAGTTTGCACACAGTCGGTGATTTGAGGAGTTTGCATGCAGTCGATGATTTGAGCAGTTTGCACGCAGTCGGTGATTTGAGCAGTTTGCACACAGTCGGTGATTTGAGCAGTATGCACGCAGTCGGTGATTTGAGGAGTTTGTCCGCAGTCGGTGATTTGAGCAGTTTGTACGCAATCGTTGATTTGAGGAGTTTGCACGAAGTCAGTGATTTGAGCAGTTTGCACGCAGTCGGTGATTTGAGCAGTTTGCACGCAGTCGGTGATTTGAGCAGTTTGCACACAGTCGGTGATTTGAGCAGTTTGCACGCAGTCAGTGATTTGAGGAGTTTGTACGCAGTCGGTGATTTGAGCAGTTTGCACGCAGTCGTTGATTTGAGGAGTTTGTACACAGTCGGTGCTTTGAGCAGTTTGCACACAGTCGGTGATTTGAGCAGTTTGCACGCAGTCGGTGATTTGAGGAGCAATTTGCACGCAGTCGGTGATTTGAGCAGTTTGCACTCAGTCGCTGATTTGAGCAGTTTGCACGCAGTCGGTGATTTGAGCAGTTTGCACGCAGTCGGTGATTTGAGGAGTTTGCACGCAGTCGGTGATTTGAGCAGTTTGTCCGCAGTCGGAGATTTGAGGAGTTTGTACAGTCGGTGATTTGAGCAGTTTGCGCGCAGTCGGTGATTTGAGCAGTTTGCACGCAGTCGGTGATTTGAGCAGTTTGTACGCAGTCGTTGATTTGAGGAGTTTGCACGCAGTCGGTGATTTGAGGAGTTTGTACGCAGTCGGTGATTTGAGCAGTTTGCACTCAGTCGGTGATTTGAGCAGTTTGCACGCAGTCGGTAATTTGAACAGTTTGCACGCAGTCGGTGATTTGAGCAGTTTGCACGCAGTTGGTGATTTGAGGAGTTTGTACGCAGTCGGTGATTTGAGCAGTTTGAACGCAGTCGGTGATTTGAGGAGTTTGCACGCAGTCGGTGATTTGAGGAGTTTGCACGCAGTCGGTGATTTGAGGAGTTTGTACGCAGTCGGTGATTTGAGCAGTTTGCACTCAGTCGGTGATTTGAGCAGTTTGCACGCAGTCGGTAATTTGAACAGTTTGCACGCAGTCGGTGATTTGAGCAGTTTGCACGCAGTTGGTGATTTGAGGAGTTTGTACGCAGTCGGTGATTTGAGCAGTTTGAACGCAGTCGGTGATTTGAGGCGTTTGCCCGCAGTCGTTGATTTGAGGAGTTTGCACACAGTCGGTGATTTTGAGGAGTTTGCACGCAGTCAGTGATTTCAGCAGTTTGCACAGTCGGTGATTTTGAGGAGTTTGCACGCAGTCAGTGATTTGAGCAGTTTGCACGCAGTCGGTGATTTGAGGAGTTTGTACGCAGTCAGTGATTTGAGCAGTTTGCACGCAGTCAGTGATTTGAGGAGTTTGCACGCAGTCGGTGATTTGAGCAGTTTGCCCGCAGTCGTTGATTTGAGGAGTTTGTACACAGTCGGTGATTTGAGCAGTTTGTCCGCAGTCGGTGATTTGAGGAGTTTGTACAGTCGGTGATTTGAGCAGTTTGCGCGCAGTCGGTGATTTGAGGAGTTTGTACGCAGTCGGTGATTTGAGCAGTTTGTACGCAATCGGTGATTTGAGGAGTTTGTACACAGTCGGTGATTTGAGCAGTTTGCACACAGTCGGTGATTTGAGCAGTTTGCACGCAGTCAGTGATTTGAGGAGTTTGTACGCAGTCGGTGATTTGAGCAGTTTGCACGCAGTCGGTGATTTGAGCAGTTTGCACACAGTCAGTGATTTGAGGAGTTTGCACGCAGTCGGTGATTTGAGCAGTTTGCACGCAGTGGGTGATTTGAGCAGTTTGCACGCAGTCGGTGATTTGAGCAGTTTGCACGCAGTCGGTGATTTGAGCAGTTTGCACGCAGTCGGTGATTTGAGCAGTTTGCACGCAGTCGGTGATTTGAGCAGTTTGCACGCAGTCGGTGATTTGAGCAGTTTGCACGCAGTCGGTGATTTGAGCAGTTTGCACACAGTCGGTGATTTGAGGAGTTTGTCCGCAGTCGGTGATTTGAGCAGTTTGTACACAGTCGGTGATTTGAGCAGTTTGCACACAGTCGGTGATTTTGAGCAGTTTGCACACAGTCGGTGATTTGAGCAGTTTGCACGCAGTCGGTGATTTGAGGAGTTTGCACACAGTCGGTGATTTGAGCAGTTTGCACACAGTCGGTGATTTGAGCAGTTTGCACACAGTCGGTGATTTGAGCAGTTTGCACACAGTCGGTGATTTGAGCAGTTTGCACACAGTCGGTGATTTGAGCAGTTTGCACACAGTCGGTGATTTGAGCAGTTTGCACACAGTCGGTGATTTGAGCAGTTTGCACACAGTCGGTGATTTGAGCAGTTTGTACACAGTCGGTGATTTGAGCAGTTTGTACACAGTCGGTGATTTGAGCAGTTTGCACACAGTCGGTGATTTGAGCAGTTTGCACACAGTCGGTGATTTGAGCAGTTTGCACACAGTCGGTGATTTGAGCAGTTTGCACACAGTCGGTGATTTGAGCAGTTTGCACACAGTCGGTGATTTGAGCAGTTTGCACACAGTCCGTGATTTGAGCAGTTTGTACACAATCGGTGATTTGAGCAGTTTGCACGCAGTCGGTGATTTGAGGAGTTTGTACACAGTCGGTGATTTGAGCAGTTTGCACACAGTCGGTGATTTGATCAGTTTGCACACAGTCGGTGATTTGAGCAGTTTGCACACAGTCGGTGATTTGAGCAGTTTGCACACAGTCGGTGATTTGAGCAGTTTGCACACAGTCGGTGATTTGAGCAGTTTGCACACAGTCGGTGATTTGAGCAGTTTGCACACAGTCGGTGATTTGAGCAGTTTGCAAGCAGTCGGTGATTTGAGGAGTTTGCACACAGTCGGTGGTTTGAGCAGTTTGCACGCAGTCGGTGATTTGAGGAGTTTGCACGCAGTCGGTGATTTGAGCAGTTTGCACACAGTCGGTGATTTGAGCAGTTTGCACACAGTCGGTGATTTGAGCAGTTTGCACACAGTCGGTGATTTGAGCAGTTTGCATGCAGTCGATGATTTGAGCAGTTTGCACGCAGTCGGTGATTTGAGCAGTTTGCACACAGTCGGTGATTTGAGCAGTTTGCACGCAGTCGGTGATTTGAGGAGTTTGTCCGCAGTCGGTGATTTGAGCAGTTTGTAGGCAATCGTTGATTTGAGGAGTTTGCACGAAGTCAGTGATTTGAGCAGTTTGCACGCAGTCGGTAATTTGAGCAGTTTGCACGCAGTCGGTGATTTGAGCAGTTTGCACACAGTCGGTGATTTGAGGAGTTTGCATGCAGTCGATGATTTGAGCAGTTTGCACGCAGTCGGTGATTTGAGCAGTTTGCACACAGTCGGTGATTTGAGCAGTGTGCACGCAGTCGGTGATTTGAGGAGTTTGTCCGCAGTCGGTGATTTGAGCAGTTTGTACGCAATCGTTGATTTGAGGAGTTTGCACGAAGTCAGTGATTTGAGCAGTTTGCACGCAGTCGGTGATTTGAGCAGTTTGCACGCAGTCGGTGATTTGAGCAGTTTGCACACAGTCGGTGATTTGAGCAGTTTGCACGCAGTCAGTGATTTGAGGAGTTTGTACGCAGTCGGTGATTTGAGCAGTTTTCACGCAGTCGTTGATTTGAGGAGTTTGTACACAGTCGGTGCTTTGAGCAGTTTGCACACAGTCGGTGATTTGAGCAGTTTGCACGCAGTCGGTGATTTGAGGAGCAATTTGCACGCAGTCGGTGATTTGAGCAGTTTGCACTCAGTCGCTGATTTGAGCAGTTTGCACGCAGTCGGTGATTTGAGCAGTTTGCACACAGTCGGTGATTTGAGGAGTTTGCACGCAGTCGGTGATTTGAGCAGTTTGTCCGCAGTCGGTGATTTGAGGAGTTTGTACAGTCGGTGATTTGAGCAGTTTGCGCGCAGTCGGTGATTTGAGCAGTTTGCACGCAGTCGGTGATTTGAGCAGTTTGTACGCAGTCGTTGATTTGAGCAGTTTGCACGCAGTCGGTGATTTGAGGAGTTTGTACGCAGTCGGTGATTTGAGCAGTTTGCACTCAGTCGGTGATTTGAGCAGTTTGCACGCAGTCGGTAATTTGAACAGTTTGCACGCAGTCGGTGATTTGAGCAGTTTGCACGCAGTTGGTGATTTGAGGCGTTTGCCCGCAGTCGTTGATTTGAGGAGTTTGTTCACAGTCGGTGATTTTGAGGAGTTTGCACGCAGTCAGTGATTTGAGCAGTTTGCACGCAGTCGGTGATTTGAGGAGTTTGTACGCAGTCAGTGATTTGAGCAGTTTGCACGCAGTCAGTGATTTGAGGAGTTTGCCCGCAGTCGTTGATTTGAGGAGTTTGTACACAGTCGGTGATTTGATCAGTTTGCACACAGTCGTTGATTTGAGCAGTTTGCACGCAGTCGATGATTTGAGCAGTTTGCACGCAGTCGGTGATTTGAGCAGTTTGCACGCAGTCGGTGATTTGAGCAGTTTGCACGCAGTCGGTGATTTGAGCAGTTTGCACGCAGTCGGTGATTTGAGCAGTTTGCACGCAGTCGGTGATTTGAGCAGTTTGCACGCAGTCGGTGATTTGAGCAGTTTGCACGCAGTCGGTGATTTGAGCAGTTTGCACACAGTCGGTGATTTGAGGAGTTTGTCCGCAGTCGGTGATTTGAGCAGTTTGTACGCAATCGGTGATTTGAGGAGTTTGTACACAGTCGGTGATTTGAGCAGTTTGTACGCAATTGGTGATTTGAGGAGTTTGTACACAGTCGTTGATTTGAGGAGTTTGCACACAGTCGGTGATTTTGAGGAGTTTGCACGCAGTCAGTGATTTCAGCAGTTTGCACAGTCGGTGATTTTGAGGAGTTTGCACGCAGTCAGTGATTTGAGCAGTTTGCACGCAGTCGGTGATTTGAGGAGTTTGTACGCAGTCAGTGATTTGAGCAGTTTGCACGCAGTCAGTGATTTGAGGAGTTTGCACGCAGTCGGTGATTTGAGCAGTTTGCCCGCAGTCGTTGATTTGAGGAGTTTGTACACAGTCGGTGATTTGAGCAGTTTGTCCGCAGTCGGTGATTTGAGGAGTTTGTACAGTCGGTGATTTGAGCAGTTTGCGCGCAGTCGGTGATTTGAGGAGTTTGTACGCAGTCGGTGATTTGAGCAGTTTGTACGCAATCGGTGATTTGAGGAGTTTGTACACAGTCGGTGATTTGAGCAGTTTGCACACAGTCGGTGATTTGAGCAGTTTGCACGCAGTCAGTGATTTGAGGAGTTTGTACGCAGTCGGTGATTTGAGCAGTTTGCACGCAGTCGGTGATTTGAGCAGTTTGCACACAGTCAGTGATTTGAGGAGTTTGCACGCAGTCGGTGATTTGAGCAGTTTGCACGCAGTGGGTGATTTGAGCAGTTTGCACGCAGTCGGTGATTTGAGCAGTTTGCACGCAGTCGGTGATTTGAGCAGTTTGCACGCAGTCGGTGATTTGAGCAGTTTGCACGCAGTCGGTGATTTGAGCAGTTTGCACGCAGTCGGTGATTTGAGCAGTTTGCACGCAGTCGGTGATTTGAGCAGTTTGCACACAGTCGGTGATTTGAGGAGTTTGTCCGCAGTCGGTGATTTGAGCAGTTTGTACACAGTCGGTGATTTGAGCAGTTTGCACACAGTCGGTGATTTTGAGCAGTTTGCACACAGTCGGTGATTTGAGCAGTTTGCACGCAGTCGGTGATTTGAGGAGTTTGCACACAGTCGGTGATTTGAGCAGTTTGCACACAGTCGGTGATTTGAGCAGTTTGCACACAGTCGGTGATTTGAGCAGTTTGCACACAGTCGGTGATTTGAGCAGTTTGCACACAGTCGGTGATTTGAGCAGTTTGCACACAGTCGGTGATTTGAGCAGTTTGCACACAGTCGGTGATTTGAGCAGTTTGCACACAGTCGGTGATTTGAGCAGTTTGTACACAGTCGGTGATTTGAGCAGTTTGTACACAGTCGGTGATTTGAGCAGTTTGCACACAGTCGGTGATTTGAGCAGTTTGCACACAGTCGGTGATTTGAGCAGTTTGCACACAGTCGGTGATTTGAGCAGTTTGCACACAGTCGGTGATTTGAGCAGTTTGCACACAGTCGGTGATTTGAGCAGTTTGCACACAGTCCGTGATTTGAGCAGTTTGTACACAATCGGTGATTTGAGCAGTTTGCACGCAGTCGGTGATTTGAGGAGTTTGTACACAGTCGGTGATTTGAGCAGTTTGCACACAGTCGGTGATTTGATCAGTTTGCACACAGTCGGTGATTTGAGCAGTTTGCACACAGTCGGTGATTTGAGCAGTTTGCACACAGTCGGTGATTTGAGCAGTTTGCACACAGTCGGTGATTTGAGCAGTTTGCACACAGTCGGTGATTTGAGCAGTTTGCACACAGTCGGTGATTTGAGCAGTTTGCAAGCAGTCGGTGATTTGAGGAGTTTGCACACAGTCGGTGGTTTGAGCAGTTTGCACGCAGTCGGTGATTTGAGGAGTTTGCACGCAGTCGGTGATTTGAGCAGTTTGCACACAGTCGGTGATTTGAGCAGTTTGCACACAGTCGGTGATTTGAGCAGTTTGCACACAGTCGGTGATTTGAGCAGTTTGCATGCAGTCGATGATTTGAGCAGTTTGCACGCAGTCGGTGATTTGAGCAGTTTGCACACAGTCGGTGATTTGAGCAGTTTGCACGCAGTCGGTGATTTGAGGAGTTTGTCCGCAGTCGGTGATTTGAGCAGTTTGTAGGCAATCGTTGATTTGAGGAGTTTGCACGAAGTCAGTGATTTGAGCAGTTTGCACGCAGTCGGTAATTTGAGCAGTTTGCACGCAGTCGGTGATTTGAGCAGTTTGCACACAGTCGGTGATTTGAGGAGTTTGCATGCAGTCGATGATTTGAGCAGTTTGCACGCAGTCGGTGATTTGAGCAGTTTGCACACAGTCGGTGATTTGAGCAGTGTGCACGCAGTCGGTGATTTGAGGAGTTTGTCCGCAGTCGGTGATTTGAGCAGTTTGTACGCAATCGTTGATTTGAGGAGTTTGCACGAAGTCAGTGATTTGAGCAGTTTGCACGCAGTCGGTGATTTGAGCAGTTTGCACGCAGTCGGTGATTTGAGCAGTTTGCACACAGTCGGTGATTTGAGCAGTTTGCACGCAGTCAGTGATTTGAGGAGTTTGTACGCAGTCGGTGATTTGAGCAGTTTTCACGCAGTCGTTGATTTGAGGAGTTTGTACACAGTCGGTGCTTTGAGCAGTTTGCACACAGTCGGTGATTTGAGCAGTTTGCACGCAGTCGGTGATTTGAGGAGCAATTTGCACGCAGTCGGTGATTTGAGCAGTTTGCACTCAGTCGCTGATTTGAGCAGTTTGCACGCAGTCGGTGATTTGAGCAGTTTGCACACAGTCGGTGATTTGAGGAGTTTGCACGCAGTCGGTGATTTGAGCAGTTTGTCCGCAGTCGGTGATTTGAGGAGTTTGTACAGTCGGTGATTTGAGCAGTTTGCGCGCAGTCGGTGATTTGAGCAGTTTGCACGCAGTCGGTGATTTGAGCAGTTTGTACGCAGTCGTTGATTTGAGCAGTTTGCACGCAGTCGGTGATTTGAGGAGTTTGTACGCAGTCGGTGATTTGAGCAGTTTGCACTCAGTCGGTGATTTGAGCAGTTTGCACGCAGTCGGTAATTTGAACAGTTTGCACGCAGTCGGTGATTTGAGCAGTTTGCACGCAGTTGGTGATTTGAGGCGTTTGCCCGCAGTCGTTGATTTGAGGAGTTTGTTCACAGTCGGTGATTTTGAGGAGTTTGCACGCAGTCAGTGATTTGAGCAGTTTGCACGCAGTCGGTGATTTGAGGAGTTTGTACGCAGTCAGTGATTTGAGCAGTTTGCACGCAGTCAGTGATTTGAGGAGTTTGCCCGCAGTCGTTGATTTGAGGAGTTTGTACACAGTCGGTGATTTGATCAGTTTGCACACAGTCGTTGATTTGAGCAGTTTGCACGCAGTCGATGATTTGAGCAGTTTGCACGCAGTCGGTGATTTGAGCAGTTTGCACGCAGTCGGTGATTTGAGCAGTTTGCACGCAGTCGGTGATTTGAGCAGTTTGCACGCAGTCGGTGATTTGAGCAGTTTGCACGCAGTCGGTGATTTGAGCAGTTTGCACGCAGTCGGTGATTTGAGCAGTTTGCACGCAGTCGGTGATTTGAGCAGTTTGCACACAGTCGGTGATTTGAGGAGTTTGTCCGCAGTCGGTGATTTGAGCAGTTTGTACGCAATCGGTGATTTGAGGAGTTTGTACACAGTCGGTGATTTGAGCAGTTTGTACGCAATCGGTGATTTGAGGAGTTTGTACACAGTCGGTGATTTGAGCAGTTTGCACACAGTCGGTGATTTGAGCAGTTTGCACGCAGTCAGTGATTTGAGGAGTTTGTACGCAGTCGGTGATTTGAGCAGTTTGCACGCAATCGGTGATTTGAGCAGTTTGCACACAGTCAGTGATTTGAGGAGTTTGCACGCAGTCGGTGATTTGAGCAGTTTGCACGCAGTGGGTGATTTGAGCAGTTTGCACGCAGTCGGTGATTTGAGCAGTTTGCACGCAGTCGGTGATTTGAGCAGTTTGCACGCAGTCGGTGATTTGAGCAGTTTGCACGCAGTCGGTGATTTGAGCAGTTTGCACGCAGTCGGTGATTTGAGCAGTTTGCACACAGTCGGTGATTTGAGGAGTTTGTCCGCAGTCGGTGATTTGAGCAGTTTGCACACAGTCGGTGATTTGAGCAGTTTGCACGCAGTCAGTGATTTGAGGAGTTTGTACGCAGTCGGTGATTTGAGCAGTTTGCACGCAGTCGGTGCTTTGAGCAGTTTGCACAGTCGGTGATTTGAGCAGTTTGCACACAGTCGGTGATTTGAGCAGTTTGCACGCAGTCGGTGATTTGAGAAGTTTGCACGCAGTCGGTGATTTGAGCAGTTTGCACGCAGTTGCTGATTTAGGAGTTTGAACGAAGTCGGTGATTTAGGAGTTTGAACGAAGTCAGTGATTTGAGCAGTTTGCACGCAATCGGTGATTTGAGGAGTTTGTACACAGTCGGTGATTTGAGCAGTTTGCACACAGTCGGTGATTTGAGCAGTTTGCACGCAGTCAGTGATTTGAGGAGTTTGTACGCAGTCGGTGATTTGAGCAGTTTGCACGCAGTCGGTGATTTGAGCAGTTTGCACGCAGTCGGTGATTTGAGGAGTTTGCCCGCAGTCGTTGATTTGAGGAGTTTGTACACAGTCGGTGCTTTGAGCAGTTTGCACAGTCGGTGATTTGAGCAGTTTGCACACAGTCGGTGATTTGAGCAGTTTGCACACAGTCGGTGATTTGAGCAGTTTGCAAGCAGTCGGTGATTTGAGGAGTTTGCACACAGTCGGTGGTTTGAGCAGTTTGCACGCAGTCGGTGATTTGAGGAGTTTGCACGCAGTCGGTGATTTGAGCAGTTTGCACACAGTCGGTGATTTGAGCAGTTTGCACACAGTCGGTGATTTGAGCAGTTTGCACACAGTCGGTGATTTGAGCAGTTTGCATGCAGTCGATGATTTGAGCAGTTTGCACGCAGTCGGTGATTTGAGCAGTTTGCACACAGTCGGTGATTTGAGCAGTTTGCACGCAGTCGGTGATTTGAGGAGTTTGTCCGCAGTCGGTGATTTGAGCAGTTTGTAGGCAATCGTTGATTTGAGGAGTTTGCACGAAGTCAGTGATTTGAGCAGTTTGCACGCAGTCGGTAATTTGAGCAGTTTGCACGCAGTCGGTGATTTGAGCAGTTTGCACACAGTCGGTGATTTGAGGAGTTTGCATGCAGTCGATGATTTGAGCAGTTTGCACGCAGTCGGTGATTTGAGCAGTTTGCACACAGTCGGTGATTTGAGCAGTGTGCACGCAGTCGGTGATTTGAGGAGTTTGTCCGCAGTCGGTGATTTGAGCAGTTTGTACGCAATCGTTGATTTGAGGAGTTTGCACGAAGTCAGTGATTTGAGCAGTTTGCACGCAGTCGGTGATTTGAGCAGTTTGCACGCAGTCGGTGATTTGAGCAGTTTGCACACAGTCGGTGATTTGAGCAGTTTGCACGCAGTCAGTGATTTGAGGAGTTTGTACGCAGTCGGTGATTTGAGCAGTTTTCACGCAGTCGTTGATTTGAGGAGTTTGTACACAGTCGGTGCTTTGAGCAGTTTGCACACAGTCGGTGATTTGAGCAGTTTGCACGCAGTCGGTGATTTGAGGAGCAATTTGCACGCAGTCGGTGATTTGAGCAGTTTGCACTCAGTCGCTGATTTGAGCAGTTTGCACGCAGTCGGTGATTTGAGCAGTTTGCACACAGTCGGTGATTTGAGGAGTTTGCACGCAGTCGGTGATTTGAGCAGTTTGTCCGCAGTCGGTGATTTGAGGAGTTTGTACAGTCGGTGATTTGAGCAGTTTGCGCGCAGTCGGTGATTTGAGCAGTTTGCACGCAGTCGGTGATTTGAGCAGTTTGTACGCAGTCGTTGATTTGAGCAGTTTGCACGCAGTCGGTGATTTGAGGAGTTTGTACGCAGTCGGTGATTTGAGCAGTTTGCACTCAGTCGGTGATTTGAGCAGTTTGCACGCAGTCGGTAATTTGAACAGTTTGCACGCAGTCGGTGATTTGAGCAGTTTGCACGCAGTTGGTGATTTGAGGCGTTTGCCCGCAGTCGTTGATTTGAGGAGTTTGTTCACAGTCGGTGATTTTGAGGAGTTTGCACGCAGTCAGTGATTTGAGCAGTTTGCACGCAGTCGGTGATTTGAGGAGTTTGTACGCAGTCAGTGATTTGAGCAGTTTGCACGCAGTCAGTGATTTGAGGAGTTTGCCCGCAGTCGTTGATTTGAGGAGTTTGTACACAGTCGGTGATTTGATCAGTTTGCACACAGTCGTTGATTTGAGCAGTTTGCACGCAGTCGATGATTTGAGCAGTTTGCACGCAGTCGGTGATTTGAGCAGTTTGCACGCAGTCGGTGATTTGAGCAGTTTGCACGCAGTCGGTGATTTGAGCAGTTTGCACGCAGTCGGTGATTTGAGCAGTTTGCACGCAGTCGGTGATTTGAGCAGTTTGCACGCAGTCGGTGATTTGAGCAGTTTGCACGCAGTCGGTGATTTGAGCAGTTTGCACACAGTCGGTGATTTGAGGAGTTTGTCCGCAGTCGGTGATTTGAGCAGTTTGTACGCAATCGGTGATTTGAGGAGTTTGTACACAGTCGGTGATTTGAGCAGTTTGTACGCAATCGGTGATTTGAGGAGTTTGTACACAGTCGGTGATTTGAGCAGTTTGCACACAGTCGGTGATTTGAGCAGTTTGCACGCAGTCAGTGATTTGAGGAGTTTGTACGCAGTCGGTGATTTGAGCAGTTTGCACGCAATCGGTGATTTGAGCAGTTTGCACACAGTCAGTGATTTGAGGAGTTTGCACGCAGTCGGTGATTTGAGCAGTTTGCACGCAGTGGGTGATTTGAGCAGTTTGCACGCAGTCGGTGATTTGAGCAGTTTGCACGCAGTCGGTGATTTGAGCAGTTTGCACGCAGTCGGTGATTTGAGCAGTTTGCACGCAGTCGGTGATTTGAGCAGTTTGCACGCAGTCGGTGATTTGAGCAGTTTGCACACAGTCGGTGATTTGAGGAGTTTGTCCGCAGTCGGTGATTTGAGCAGTTTGCACACAGTCGGTGATTTGAGCAGTTTGCACGCAGTCAGTGATTTGAGGAGTTTGTACGCAGTCGGTGATTTGAGCAGTTTGCACGCAGTCGGTGCTTTGAGCAGTTTGCACAGTCGGTGATTTGAGCAGTTTGCACACAGTCGGTGATTTGAGCAGTTTGCACGCAGTCGGTGATTTGAGAAGTTTGCACGCAGTCGGTGATTTGAGCAGTTTGCACGCAGTTGCTGATTTAGGAGTTTGAACGAAGTCGGTGATTTAGGAGTTTGAACGAAGTCAGTGATTTGAGCAGTTTGCACGCAATCGGTGATTTGAGGAGTTTGTACACAGTCGGTGATTTGAGCAGTTTGCACACAGTCGGTGATTTGAGCAGTTTGCACGCAGTCAGTGATTTGAGGAGTTTGTACGCAGTCGGTGATTTGAGCAGTTTGCACGCAGTCGGTGATTTGAGCAGTTTGCACGCAGTCGGTGATTTGAGGAGTTTGCCCGCAGTCGTTGATTTGAGGAGTTTGTACACAGTCGGTGCTTTGAGCAGTTTGCACAGTCGGTGATTTGAGCAGTTTGCACACAGTCAGTGATTTAAGGAGTTTGTACACAGTCGGTGCTTTGAGCAGTTTGCACAGTCGGTGATTTGAGCAGTTTGCACACAGTCAGTGATTCGAGCAGTTTGCACGCAGTGGGTGATTTGAGCAGTTTGCACGCAGTCGGTGATTTGAGCAGTTTGCACGCAGTCGGTGATTTGAGCAGTTTGCACGCAGTCAGTGATTTGAGGAGTTTGCACGTAGTCGGTGATTTGAGCAGTTTGCACACAGTCGGTGATTTGAGGAGTTTGTACGCAGTCGGTGATTTGAACAGTTTGCACTCAGTTGGTGATTTGAGCAGTTTGCACGCAGTCAGTGATTTGAGGAGTTTGTACACAGTCGGTGCTTTGAGCAGTTTGCACGCAGTCGGTGATTTGAGAAGTTTGCACGCAGTCGGTGATTTGAGCAGTTTGCACGCAGTTGGTGATTTGAGCAGTTTGCACGCAGTTGGTGATTTGAGGAGTTTGTACGCAGTCGGTGATTTGAGCAGTTTGAACGCAGTCAGTGATTTGAGGAGTTTGTACACAGTCGGTGCTTTGAGCAGTTTGCACAGTCGGTGATTTGAGCAGTTTGCACACAGTCAGTGATTCGAGCAGTTTGCACGCAGTGGGTGATTTGAGCAGTTTGCACGCAGTCGGTGATTTGAGCAGTTTGCACGCAGTCGGTGATTTGAGCAGTTTGCACGCAGTCAGTGATTTGAGGAGTTTGCACGTAGTCGGTGATTTGAGCAGTTTGCACACAGTCGGTTATTTGAGGAGTTTGTCCGCAGTCGGTGATTTGAGCAGTCTGTACGCAATTGGTGATTTGAGGAGTTTGTACACAGTCGGTGATTTGAGCAGTTTGCACTCAGTCGGTGATTTGAGGTGTTTGTACGCAGTCGGTGATTTGAGCAGCTTGAACGCAGTCAGTGATTTGAGCAGTTTGCACGCAGTCGGTGATTTGAGGAGTTTGCACGCAGTCGGTAATTTGAACAGTTTGCACGCAGTCGGTGATTTGAGCAGTTTGCACGCAGTTGGTGATTTGAGGTGTTTGTACGCAGTCGGTGATTTGAGCAGCTTGAACGCAGTCAGTGATTTGAGGAGTTTGCCTGCAGTCGTTGATTTGAGGAGTTTGTACACAGTCGGTGATTTGAGCAGTTTGCACGCAGTCGGTGATTTGAGAAGTTTGCACGCAGTCGGTGATTTGAGCAGTTTGTACGCAGTCGGTGATTTGAGCAGTTTGAACGCAGTCGGTGATTTGAACAGTTTGCCCGCAGTCGTTGATTTGAGCAGTTTGTACGCAGTCGGTGATTTGAGCAGTTTGCACGCAGTCGGTGATTTGAGGAGTTTGCACGCAGTCGGTGATTTGAGGAGTTTGTACGCAGTCGGTGATTTGAACAGTTTGCACTCAGTCGGTGATTTGAGCAGTTTGCATGCAGTCGGTGATTTGAGGAGTTTGTACACAGTCGGTGATTTGAGCAGTTTGAACGCAGTCGGTGATTTGAGGAGTTTGTACACAGTCGGTGATTTGAGGAGTTTGTACGCAGTCGGTGATTTGAACAGTTTGCACTCAGTTGGTGATTTGAGCAGTTTGCACGCAGTCAGTGATTTGAGGAGTTTGTACACAGTCGGTGCTTTGAGCAGTTTGCACGCAGTCGGTGATTTGAGAAGTTTGCACGCAGTCGGTGATTTGAGCAGTTTGCACGCAGTTGGTGATTTGAGGAGTTTGTACGCAGTCGGTGATTTGAGCAGTTTGAACGCAGTCAGTGATTTGAGGAGTTTGTACACAGTCGGTGCTTTGAGCAGTTTGCACAGTCGGTGATTTGAGCAGTTTGCACACAGTCAGTGATTCGAGCAGTTTGCACGCAGTCGGTGATTTGAGCAGTTTGCACGCAGTCGGTAATTTGAGCAGTTTGCACGCAGTCAGTGATTTGAGGAGTTTGCACGTAGTCGGTGATTTGAGCAGTTTGCACACAGTCGGTTATTTGAGGAGTTTGTCCGCAGTCGGTGATTTGAGCAGTCTGTAAGCAATTGGTGATTTGAGGAGTTTGTACACAGTCGGTGATTTGAGCAGTTTGCACTCAGTCGGTGATTTGAGCAGTTTGCACACAATCGGTGATTTGAGGTGTTTGTACGCAGTCGGTGATTTGAGCAGCTTGAACGCAGTCAGTGATTTGAGCAGTTTGCACGCAGTCGGTGATTTGAGGAGTTTGCACGCAGTCGGTAATTTGAACAGTTTGCACGCAGTCGGTGATTTGAGCAGTTTGCACGCAGTTGGTGATTTGAGGTGTTTGTACGCAGTCGGTGATTTGAGCAGCTTGAACGCAGTCAGTGATTTGAGGAGTTTGCCCGCAGTCGTTGATTTGAGGAGTTTGTACACAGTCGGTGCTTTGAGCAGTTTGCACAGTCGGTGATTTGAGCAGTTTGCACGCAGTCGGTGATTTGAGAAGTTTGCACGCAGTCGGTGATTTGAGCAGTTTGCACGCAGTAGGTGATTTGAGGAGTTTGCACGCAGTCGGTGATTTGAGGAGTTTGCACGCAGTCGGTGCTTTGAGCAGTTTGAACGCAGTCAGTGATTTGAGGAGTTTGTACACAGTCGGTGATTTGAGGAGTTTGCACGCAGTCGGTGATTTGAGCAGTTTGCACGCAGTCGGTGATTTGAGCAGTTTGCACGCAGTCGGTATTTTGAGCAGTTTGCACGCAGTCGGTGATTTGAGGAGTTTGCACGCAGTCGGTGATTTGAGCAGTTTGCATGCAGTCGGTGATTTGAGCAGTTTGCATGCAGTGGCAAGCCTGCCGTTATTACCTGCATTCGCCTCCTGGAGAAATGCTGCACAAACTTTGAAAAACGTGCATTATTTATATTATCTCCTTCCAGTAATCTTTGAGCATATGTGTGGGATACATCTTCCGCAAGCGGATAATCAATGTTCCGTATTGATTACCTCAAAGTGCATTGTTTAGATATCTCTGGTAGTGTCTCACATCACGCTACATCACGCTTTTTACCATTTAGTTTATATCCAGCCACCTCTTTAAAAAATAATAAGTTTAAAGTACCCAGTTCTTTTTTCCAATTAAGGAACAATTTATCCAATTTTCCAATTAAGGAACAATCACATCTTTGGGTTGTGGGTGCGAAACCCACGCAGACACGGGGAGAATGTGCAAACTCCACACGGACAGTGACCCAGGGCCGGGATCGAACCCGGGTCCTCGGTGCCGTGAGGCAGCAGTGCTAACCACTGACCCACCATGCCTCAAGTATAGCCACCTCCTTCAGATATCGTAAATCTGTGAAACATTTTCTCACCAAACCCTGATTCTGAGATGCTGAAATGCCAACTCTGATCGACCTGGTGATCAGGATAAAAACCTCTATCCTGCCCAGTCAGCAGTGTTCCGATTGTCAGCTGGATTTGCGGAGATTGGGAGTCCGGCTCACAGAGGGGACTCAAACTCAGACCGAGATTGGTTTGAGCGTTCCTCAGTAAAGGTGAGTGAAGGATTACTGAGGCGGAGCTAATTCCTGAACTAGTTAAAAGCAAGAGTGAAATACATGATGGTAAACAAAGGGAAATTTTGAGAGTTGTTCGGTAAGCTAAAGGAGGTGGAATTGCTGGGACCTGAGAAAGTAGGTGAGAAATAACAGAGGCCCTGGAGATTATGGGTGATTTAAATGTGGGAGGGGGATGTGAGTGTAAAGTAGCCCCTCACCGACCTGGGAAGGTGCAGGTTTTCAGGGAAGTTGCACTAGCTGTGGGCTGTACATGTCGAGAACACCGCCCGAGCTAACCCTTCCCCGCCAACCAACATTTCAGTGGCTTATCTGCTTTCATCACATTGGGCGGGCTGGGTTCAAATCAGCCCGAGTCTATTGAGAATGCAATTCTTAAATTGAAAGGAAACTATGACATATTTGGATCAAGAGGCAATAATGACAAGCAGTGAACGTGGATTTCAGAATGCAAGTTTGTTTTTGACATAGAATTCTTTGAGAAGGTGACAGGCGACACGGTAGCACAGTGGTAAGCACTGTTGCTTCACAGTTCCAGGGTCCCAGGTTCGATTCCCGGCTTGGGTCACTGTCTGTGCGGAGTCTGCACGTTCTCCCCGTGTGTGCGTGGGTTTCCTCCGGGTGCTCCGGTTTCCTCCCGCAGTCCAAAGACATGCTGTTAGGTAATTTGGATATTCAGAATTCTCCCTCCGTGTACCCGAACAGGCACCGGAATGTGGCGACGAGGGGATTTTCACAGTAACTTCATTGCAGTGTTAATGTAAGCCTACTTGTGATAATAATGGTTATTATTATTAGAAATGAAGAATGGGGCGGAATGAAGTGAAGGCCGTGTACACGGCCTTTGAGAAAACCTTTGTCAGCAGTCACACGGAGCTGGCTGAATGGTTTTGGAGCGAGGAGGATATTAAAAAATTGTTACAAAACTTCTCCGAAAGAGAGTAGGAGTTCAGGCCAATTTCTCAGCATGATTAGAAGTGGGTTAATTAACTGTGAAGAATGTGAAATGTATCGTTGATCTATCAAACACACAAGTTTTTAATTCTGGCTTGATTTCACATTGTTGTACTGTACAGGTCGCCCCTCAACCTCCGTCGTTCCAGTGAAAACAAACCGAGTTTATTCAACCGCTCCTCATAGCTAATGCCCTCCATACCAGGCAACATTCGGGTAAATCACTTCTGCACCCTCTCTAAAGCCTCCACATCCTTCTGGTAGTGTGGCGACCAAAATTGAACACTATACTCCAGGTGTGGCCTAACTATGGTTCTATACAGCTGCAACATGACTTGCCAATTCTTATACTCAATGCCCCGGCCAATGAAGGCAAGCATGCCGTATGCCTTCTTGACTACCTTCTCCACCTGTGTTGCCCCTTTCAGTGACCTGTGGACCTGTACACCTAGATTCTCTCTGACTGTCAATACTCTTGAGGGTTCTACCATTCACTGTATATTCCCTACCTGCATTAGACCTTCCAAAATGCATTACCTCACATTTGTCCGTATTAAACTCCATCTGCTATCTCTCCGCCCAAGTCTCCAAACAATCTAAATCCTGCTGTATCCTCTGACAGTTCTCATCGCTATCCGCAATTCCACCAACCTTTGTGTCGTCTGCAAACTTACTAATCAGACCAGTTACATTTTCCTCCAAATCATTTATATATACTACAAAGAGCAAAGGTCCCAGCACTGATCCCTGTGGAACACCACTGGTCACAGCCCTCCAATCAGAAAAGGCTTAGCTTTTCCGATTATGTTTCCTCAAAAGATGAGTAGCCGACCCCTCCAGCATTTCATCCAGCATCCAGCATTCCAATGCCACTGGCAATCCTGAAGGAATTAAATTGAGGTTTTGGCACAAGGCTATTTAATGAAATTGTCCCCATTAATATTTGGTAAAAACAGCTATATTTCATTCAAGGTGATAGGTGCGGAATGGTACATGACACTATCTCACAATTTGATTTACACTTTTCACAGGAAATATATCTCTGGAGAAAAGTAAGCGAGCAAAGCCATTCGTCTGGCTCCCAGATCAGGGCTGGGAGGATATTATCCGACTTGCAGAAGCTTTCCAGGAGAGGTTTGGGACTCTTCCAGATGACTTGCAAATGCATCCTGCAGAGTGGCAAGAAGTAAGTAATAAACTGTCAGCCATTTCAGTGACAGAGACTATCTAACAAATGGTGTTCTAAATGGAGCAAGGTCAGGCAATTGGATTCAGATCAGCAATGATCTCATTTGGATTTGATTTATTGTCACATGTACTGAGGCACAGTGAAAAGTATTGTTCTGTGTACAGTCCAGATTGTTCCATGAAAAAACATAGGACAACATAAATACACAATGTAAATACATAGACATAGACGTAGACATCAGGTGAAGCATACAGGAGTGTAGTACTACTCAGTGGAGAAGATGTGTGAAGAGATCAGTTCAGTCCATAAGTGGGTCATTCAGGAGTCTGGTGACAGTGGGGAAGAAGCTGTTTTGAGTCTGTTCGTGCGTGTTCTCAGACTTTTGTATCTCCTGCTCGATGGGAGAAGTTGGAAAAGTGAGTAAGCCGGGTGGGAGGGATCTTTGATTATGCTTCCCGCTTTCCCCAGGCAGCGGGAGGTGTAGACCGAGTCAATGGATGGGAGGCAGGTTCGTGTGATGGACTGGGCGGTGTTCACAACTCTCTGAAGTTTCTTGCGGTCCTGGGCCGAGCAGTTGCCATACCAGGCTGTGATGCAGCCCGATAGGATGCTTTCTATGGTGCATCTGTAAAAGTTGGTAAGAGTCAATGTGGACATGCCGAATTTCCTTAGTTTCCTGAGGAAGTATAGGCGCTGTTGTGCTTTCTTGGTCACATCACAGCCTGGTGTGGCAACTGTTCGGCCCAAGATCGCAAGAAACCTCAGTGTGGTGAACTCAGCCCGACGCATGACACAAGCTTGCCACCCCCACATTGATTCTGTATACACCTCCCGCTGCCTCAGGAAAGCAGACAGCATTGTCAGAGACCCCTCCCACCCAGGCATTGCCTTCTTCCAGACCCTTCCATCAGGCAGAAGATACAGAAGTCTGAAGACTCGCACATCCAGACATAGGAACAGCTTCTTCCCCACAGCTACTAGACTCCTCAACGACTCCCCCTCGGACTGATCAGTTACCTGTAAGAACATATTCACGACGCCCTATGCTGCTCTTGCTCATGTATTTGCTTTGTTTGGCCCCTTGTTCCGCACTGTAACCAATCACTGTTTGTCGATGTACCATTTGTCAATGTACTCTGTTGATTATTCTTTTATTATCTACTATGTACGTACTGTGTACGTTCCCTCGGCCGCAGAAAAATACTGTTCACTGTACTTCGGTACGTGTGACAACAAATCAATCAATAGGCTTTGACAAAAGGTCACCTGGACTCGAAACGTTAGCTCTTTTATCTCCCAGACCAGCTGAGATTTTCCAGCATTTTCTTTTTGGTTTCAGATTCCAGCATCCGCAGTAATTTGCTTTTATCCAGAATTATTTTAATCAATCAATAAATTTACTTCAGGTTCAGGTAGGCGCAATTCCATTCTTCAATCACCAAATGCCGTTTTATCCAAGTTCCAGGTCGGTGCAATTCCACTCTTCGGCCATCAGGAGGAGCTAGGTATCGGGCGTTCAGATCAGTGCAATTTGTGTTACCGACCACCAGATGATGGTGCTGTACACAGGCTGTTCAGATCAGTGCACGTCTGTTCTTCCACCACCAGATGGAGCTTTCGCCTCCCTGTGCAATTACTCCCGCCTCCTTACTGGGTAGTGAACTCTACACTGGAACTCCAGCCGCACTGTAAGAAATTTTCTCAGTTTAAGCTTCGAATTTGAGCTCTTCCCTAACCTGGGGGAACCTTTCATATTCCTTCAAACAAGAAAGTATAATAATAACAATCTTTATTGTCACAAGTAGGCTTACATTAACACTGCAATGAAGTGACTGTGCAAAGCTCCACAGGTGTAGCTGGAATGCCTCTTAGAACCGTCTGGCAGTGAGAGAGAAGGAGGGGGAGAGTCTGCCAGAATCCTTACTCACCGTCTTTCCTCATAGAACGGAGCAAAAGATGGAACTCTCCAGAAGACCCATCTTCCTTTCTGAAAGTTTCTGACTGGCTTCGCCAACCACAGGCCACGATAGGAGAAGGCTGAAAACTCCACAGCCATCAATTGGCTGCTTGCCAAGTCAATCCAATCGACATCACGGCTTCTAAAGGGAAGGTCAGGGCCTGGCCCATCAGGACAGGGGCGGTTCCAATTTATCATGGCAAATCCTCCTACCCTGCACATCTTTGGGTTGTGGGGGTGAAACCCACGCAGACACTGGGAGAATGTGCAAACTGCGCACGGACAGTGACCCGGGGCGGGGATTCGAACCCGGGACCTCGGCGCTGTGAGGCAGCAGTGCTAACCACTGGGATGCAGGAAGGTTGTAGCAGCTAACTAGAAGACTGTAGATCAAAGCAGGCAGTCGGACAGGGATCAAAAGAAAGGACACGGGACAGACAACAACATCCTAGCAATAGTACCAGCAATAGTTACTTTTATTGAACTCATCATCAACTCTTGTGTTTCACATTTTGAAATTCAATCATCAACATAGAAAATAGAAGCAGGGGTGGGCCATTCGGCCCTTCAAGCCTGCTCCTTTATTCAATAAGATAATGGCTGATCCTCTATCTCAGTGCTATACTCCCACCTTCCCCATACCCAGTGATGCCTTCAGAGTCCAGAATTTATCTATTTCTTTCTTAACGTTTTCACTAGTAAGGGAAACTAGAACCTGAGGGCACAGCCCCAGAGTAAAGGGACGATCCTTTAAAGCCGAGATGAGGAGGAATTTCTTCAGCCAGAGGCTGGTGAATCTGTGGAACTCTTTGCCGCAGAAGGCTGTGGAGGCCAAATCACTGAGTGTCTTTAAGACAGAGATAGATAGGTTCTTGATTAATAAAAGGATCAGGGGTTATGGGGAGAAGGCAGGAGAATGGGGATGAGAAAAACATCAGCCATGATTGAATGGTGGAGCAGACTCGATGGGGCGAGTGGCCTAATTCTGCTCCTATGTCTTCTGGTCTTTTACAGGGGGCCAGAAGGGTAGGCTCTGATTTACAGGAAGTGCGGGGTTAATTTCTAGGAGTTACTGGAGGTAATTAGGTTTACTGTGGGTAATTTATAGGAGTTAGTGGGGGCAATTGGGGGTTACTGGGATTATTTCTAGGAGTTACGGGGGTAATTAAGGATTACTGTGATAATTTATAGGAGTTACTGGGGGTAATTGGGAGAAAAACCTTCAATGGCTAAACAAGGACGTCAAGGACGGCATAAAGGCAGAAACTAGCGCAGACCATGCTGCAAAAGCGAGTGGTAATCTGAATGAAAAAATGAAAATCGTTTATTGTCACAAGTAGGCTTCAAATGAAGTTACTGTCAAAAGCCCCTAGTCGCCACATTCCGGCGCCTGTTCGGGGAGGCTGGTACGGGAGGAAACTGGAGGATTGGGAGAACTTTAAGGTTCAGCAAGAGGCTGCTAAAAATAAAATATAAAGAGACAGGATGAACCAAGAAAGAAAACTAGCATAAAACATAAACACTGATACTGAAAGCTTCTACAAGTATATTGAAGCACGATAGCATTGTGGATAGCACAGTTGCTTCACAGCTCCAAAGTCCCAGGTTCGATTCCGGCTTGGGTCACTGTCTGTGCGGAGTCTGCACATCCTCCCCGTGTGTGCGTGGGTTTCCTCCGGGTGCTCCGGTTTCCTCCCACAGTCCAAAGATGTGCAGGTTAGGTGGATTGGCCATGATAAATTGCCCTTAGTAACCACAATTGCCCTTCGTGTTGGGTGGGGTCACTGGGTTATGGGGATAGGGTGGAGGTGTTGACCTTGGGTAGGGTGCTCTTTGCAAGAGCCGGTGCAGACTCGATGGGCCGAATGGCCTCCTTCTGCACTGTAAATTCTATGATCTATGATATTTTTTATTTGTTCATGGGACGTGGGTCATCGCAGGCTATGCCAGCATTTATTGCCCGTCCCTAATTGCCCTTAAGCGGGCAGTCCCGAAAGACGTGCTGTTCGGTGAATTGGACATTCTGAATTCCCCCTCTGTGTACCCGAACAGGCGCCGGAATGTGGTGACTAGGGGCTTTTCACAGTAACCTCATTGCCGTGTTAATGTAAGCCTACTTGTGACAATAATAAATTTTATTATTATAAAAAAAAGTTAAGAAGCAACCACATTTCTGTAGGCCAGACCGGGTAAGGACGGCAGATTTCCTTCCCTAAAGGACATTAGTGACCCAGATGGGTTTTACGACAATCGATAATGGTTTCATGGTCATCATTAGACTTTGTTTTAATTCCAGATATTTTATTGAGTTTAAATTCCATCACCTGCGGGGTGGGATTCGAACCGGGGACCCCAGATCATTACCCAGGGTCCCTGGATGACTAGTCCAGTGACAGTACCACTATGCCACAACCTCCCCAAAGAGGAAGAGAATAGCTAAAGTAAATGTTGGCCCTTTAGAGGACGATACTGGTGAGGTAATAATGGGGAACACAGAGGTGGCGGAGGCTCTGAGCCAATATTTTGCCTGTGTCTTCACAGTAGAAAATAATAAAAAATTTCCAAAAATTAAATTTAATGCAGAGGAGTTTATGGTGGCATGAACCTGTCTCCCATCCATTGACTACACCTCCCGCTGCCTGGGGAAAGCGGGCAGCATAATCAAAGACCCCTCCCACCCGGCTTACTCACTCTCCCAACTTCTTCAATCAGGCAGGAGATACAGAAGTCTGAGAACACGCACGGACAGACTCAAAAACAGCTTCTTCCCCACTTTTCACAGAATCACAGAATTTACAGTGCAGAAGGAGGCCATTCGGCCCATCGGGTCTGCACCAGCCCTGGGAAAGAACACCCTACCTAAGCCCGCACCTTCACCCTATCCCTCACTTCCACTCTATCGCCGTAACCCCACCTTACCTTGCCTTTTTTGGACACTAAGGGCAATTTAGCATAGCCAATCCACCTAACCTGCACATCTTTGGACTGTGGGAGGAAACCGGAGCACCCGGAGGAAACCCACACAGACACGGGGAGAATGTGCAGATTCCGCACAGACAGTGACTCAAGCCGGGAATTGAACCTGGGACCCTGGCGCTGTGAAGTCATTGTACTAATCACTGCTACCGTGCAGCCCTGTCACCAGACTCCTTAACAACCCTCTTATGGACGAAACTGATCTCTCCACGCATTTTCTCTATTGAGTAGTACTACACTCAGTATGCTTCATCCAATGCCTGTGTCTATGTATTTACATTGTGCATTTATGTACAAAGAACAAAGAACAAAGAAATGTACAGCACAGGAACAGGCCCTTCGGCCCTCCAAGCCCGTGCCGACCATGCTGCCCGACTAAACTACAATCTTCTACACTTCCTGGGTCCGTATCCTTCTATTCCCATCCTATTCATATATTTGTCAAGATGCCCCTTAAATGTCCCTATCGTCCCTGCTTCCACTACCTCCTCCGGTAGCGAGTTCCAGGCACCCACTACCCTCTGCGTAAAAAACTTGCCTCGTACATCTACTCTAAACCTTGCCCCTCTCACCTTAAACCTATGCCCCCTAGTAATTGACCCCTCTACCCTGGGGAAAAGCCTCTGACTATCCACTCTGTCTATGCCCCTTATAATTTTGTAGACCTCTATCAGGTCTCCCCTCAACCTCCTTCGTTCCAGTGAGAACAAACCGAGTTTATTCAATCGCTCCTCATAGCTAATGCCCTCCATACCAGGCAACATTCTGGTAAATCTCTTCTGCACCCTCTCTAAAGCCTCCACATCCTTCTGGTAGTGTGGCGACCAGAATTGAACACTATACTCCAAGTGTGGCCTAACTAAGGTTCTATACAGCTGCAACATGACTTGCCAATTCTTATACTCAATGCCCCGGCCAATGAAGGCAAGCATGCCGTATGCCTTCTTGACTACCTTCTCCACCTGTGTTGTCCCTTTCAATGACCTGTGGACCTGTACTCCTAGATCTCTTTGACTTTCAATACTCTTGAGGGTTCTAGTTAGTGAGACACGACCTCCCCTTCACAAAACCGTGCTGCCTCTCACTAATACGTCCATTTGCTTCCAAATGGGAGTAGATCCTGTCTCGAAGAATTCTCTCCAGTAATTTCCCTACCACTGAAGTAAGGCTCACCGGCCTGTAGTTCCTGGGATTATCCTTGCTACCCTTCTTAAACAGAGGAACAACATTGGCTATTCTCCAGTCCTCCGGGACATCCCCTGAAGACAGCGAGGATCCAAAGATTTCTGTCAAGGCCTCAGCAATTTCCTCTCCAGCCTCCTTCAGTATTCTGGGGTAGATCCCATCAGGCCCTGGGGACTTATCTACCTTAATATTTTTTAAGACACCCAACACCTCGTCTTTTTGGATCACAATGTGACCCAGGCTATCTACATCCCCTTCTCCAGACTCAACATCTACCAATTTCTTCTCTTTGGTGAATACTGATGCAAAGTATTCATTTAGTACCTCGCCCATTTCCTCTGGCTCCACACATAGATTCCCTTGCCTATCCTTCAGTGGGCCAACCCTTTCCCTGGCTACCCTCTTGCTTTTTATGTACGTGTAAAAAGCCTTGGGATTTTCCTTAACCCTATTTGCCAATGACTTTTCGTGACCCCTTCTAGCCCTCCTGACTCCTTGCTTAAGTTCCTTCCTACTTTCCTTATATTCCACGCAGGCTTCGTCTGTTCGCAGCCTTTTAGCCCTGACAAATGCCTCCTTTTTCTTTTTGACGAGGCCTACAATATCACTCATCATCCAAGGTTCCCGAAAATTGCCGTATTTATCTTTCTTCCTCACAGGAACATGCCGGTCCTGTATTCCTTTCAACTGCCTCTTGAAAGCCTCCCACATGTCAGATGTTGATTTGCCCTCAAACATCCGCCCCCAATCTATGTTCTTCAGTTCCCGCCTAATATTGTTATAATTAGCCTTCCCCCAATTTAGCACATTCGTCCTCGGACCACTCTTATCCTTGTCCATCAGTACTTTAAAACTTACTGAATTGTGGTCACTGTTACCGAAATGCTCCCCTACTGAAACATCTACCACCTGGCCGGGCTCATTCCCCAATACCAGGTCCAGTACCGCCCCTTCCCTAGTTGGACTGTCTACATATTGTTTTAAGAAGCCGTCCTGGATGCTCCTTACAAACTCCGCCCCGTCTAAGCCCCTGGCACTAAGTGAGTCCCAGTCAATATTGGGGAAGTTGAAGTCTCCCATCACCACAACCCTGTTGTTTTTACTCTTTTCCAAAATCTGTCTACCTATCTGCTCCTCTATCTCCCGCTGGCTGTTGGGAGGCCTGTAGTATACCCCCAACATTGTGACTGCACCCTTCTTATTCCTGATCTCTACCCATATAGCCTCACTGCCCTCTGAGGTGTCCTCTCGCAGTACAGCTGTGATATTCTCCCGAACAAGTAGCGCAACTCCGCCTCCCCTTTTACATCCCCCTCTATCCCGCCTGAAACATCTAAATCCTGGAACGTTTAGCTGCCAATCCTGCCCTTCCCTCAACCAGGTCTCTGTAATGGCAACAACATCATAGTTCCAAGTACTAATCCAAGCTCTAAGTTCATCTGCCTTACCCGTAATGCTCCTTGCATTAAAACATATGCACTTCAGGCCACCAGACCCGCTGTGTTCAGCAACTTCTCCCCGTCTGCTCTGCCTCAGAGCCACCCTGTCCCTATTCCCTAGTTCTCCCTCAATGCTCTCACCTTCTGACCTATTGCTCCCGTGCCCACCCCCCTGCCATACTAGTTTAAACCCTCCCGTGTGACACTAGCAAACCTCGCGGCCAGGATATTTATGCGCCTCCGGTTTAGATGCAACCCGTCCTTCTTATACAGGTCACACCTGCCCCGGAAGAGCTCCCAGTGGTCCAGATAATGGAAACCCTCCCTCCTACACCAGCTGTTTAGCCACGTGTTTATCTGCTCTATCTTCCTATTTCTAGCCTCACTGGCACGTGGCACAGGGAGTAATCCCGAGATTACAACCCTCGAGGTCCTGTCTTTTAACTTTCTGCCTAGCTCCCTGAACTCCTGCTGCAGGACCTCATGCCCCTTCCTGCCTATGTCGTTAGTACCAATATGTACAACGACCTCTGCCTGTTTGCCCTCCCCCTTCAGGATTCCCTCTACCCGTTCGGAGACATCCTGGACCCTGGCACCAGGGAGGCAACATACCATCCTGGAGTCTCTTTCACGTCCACAGAAGCGCCTATCTGTGCCCCTGACTATAGAGTCCCCTATTACTATTACTCTTCTGCGCTTTGACCCTCCCTTCTGAACATCAGAGCCAGCCGTGGTGCCACTGCTCTGGCTGCTGCTGTTTTCCCCTGATAGGCTATCCCCCCCGACAGTATCCAAAGGGGTAAATCTGTTCGAGAGGGGGACAACCACAGGGGATTCCTGCACTGACTGCCTGCCCTTTCTGGTGGTCACCCATTTCTCTGCCTGCACCTTGGGTGTGACCACATTTACATAACTGCGATCTATGACGCTTTCCGCCACCTGCATGCTCCTAAGTGCATCCAATTGCTGCTCCAACCGAACCATGCGGTCTGTGAGGAGCTCCAGTTGGGTGCACTTTCTGAAGATGAAGCCATCCGGGACGCTGGAAGCCTCCCGGACCTGCCACATCTCACAGTCAGAGCACAGCACCCCTCTAACTGACATTGCGTCAATTAATTATGTATTGTATGTCAATGTATGTCCTATGTTTTTTCATGTATGGAACACTCTGTCTGGACTGTACGCAGAACAATACTTTTCACTGTGCCTCGGTACATGTGACAAATCCAATCCAATTCAATTCAATAACCATCACTGGGGAGACGGTATTGAATAAACTGATGGGATTAAAGGCAGATAAGTCTCTGGGACCTGCTGGCCTGCACCCCAGGGTATTATGGGAGGTAGAAGCAGAGATTGTGGATGCATTGGTTATGATATTTCACAATTCCCAGGATTCTGGAAGGATCCTGGTGGATTGGAAACACGCTAATGTGACTCCGCTATTCAAAACGGGAGAGGCAAAAAGCAGGAAACTACAGACCGGTTAGCTTGACCTCTGTGGTGGGGAAGTTGCTGGAATCAATCATTCAGGAGGAGATGACTGAGCATTTGGAAAGACAAAGCTCAATCCACCATTGTCAGCGCAGTTTTATGAAGAATAAGTCATGCTTCACAAAGTTGCTTGTGTTCCTTGAGGATGTAACCAGCAAGGTGGATAATGGGGAACCTGTGGATGTGATATATCTAGACTTCCAGAAGGTGTTTGACAAGGTACCACATAAAAGACTGACCCAGAAGGTGAGATCGCAGGGGAATGGGGTAGAGTGCTAGATTGGATTGAGGATTGGCTGGCTGACAGAAAGCAGAGGGCTGGGATAAATGGGTCCTTCTCTGGTGAACTGTAACTAGCAGGGTGCCACAGGGGTCAGTCCCCGGACCTCAACTGTTTACAATCTATATCAATGATCTGTAAGCAGGGGCAGAGTGTAACATAGCAACATTTGTGGATGACACTATAATAGGTGGGAAAACAGGCAGCGAAGAGGAGATACAGAATTTACAGATGGATATAGATAGGCTAGGAGATTGGGCCAAAGTTTGACAGATGGAGTTTAATGTGGATAAGTGTGAGGTTATTCATTTTGGCCGAAAAAAATGGAAAGGCAAATTATTATCTAACTGGAAAGCAGATTCCAAATGCGTCTGGGCAGAGGGAGCTGGGCAGAGGGAGCTGGGCGGAGGGAGCTGGGCGGAGGGAGCTGGGCGGAGGGAGCTGGGCGGAGGGAGCTGGGCGGAGGGAGCTGGGCGGAGGGAGCTGGGCGGAGGGAGCTGGGCGGAGGGAGCTGGGCGGAGGGAGCTGGGCGGGGGGAGCTGGGCGGGGGGAGCTGGGCCGGGGGGAGCTGGGCCGGGGGGAGCTGGGCCGGGGGGAGCTGGGCCGGGGGGAGCTGGGCCGGGGGGAGCTGGGCGGAGGGAGCTGGGCGGAGGGAGCTGGGCGGAGGGAGCTGGGCGGAGGGAGCTGGGCGGAGGGAGCTGGGCGGAGGGAGCTGGGCGGGGGGAGCTGGGCGGGGGGAGCTGGGCGGAGGGAGCTGGGCGGAGGGAGCTGGGCGGAGGGAGCTGGGCGGAGGGAGCTGGGCGGAGGGAGCTGGGCGGAGGGAGCTGGGCGGAGGGAGCTGGGCGGAGGGAGCTGGGCGGAGGGGGCTGGGCGGAGGGAGCTGGGCGGAGGGAGCTGGGCGGAGGGGGCTGGGCGGAGGGAGCTGGGCGGAGGGAGCTGGGCGGAGGGAGCTGGGCGGAGGGAGCTGGGCGGAGGGAGCTGGGCGGAGGGAGCTGGGCGGAGGGAGCTGGGCGGAGGGAGCTGGGCGGAGGGAGCTGGGCGGAGGGAGCTGGGCGGAGGGAGCTGGGCGGAGGGAGCTGGGCGGGGGGAGCTGGGCCGGGGGGAGCTGGGCCGGGGGGAGCTGGGCCGGGGGGAGCTGGGCCGGGGGGAGCTGGGCCGGGGGGAGCTGGGCCGGGGGGAGCTGGGCCGGGGGGAGCTGGGCCGGGGGGAGCTGGGCCGGGGGGAGCTGGGCCGGGGGGAGCTGGGCCGGGGGGAGCTGGGCCGGGGGGAGCTGGGCCGGGGGGAGCTGGGCGGAGGGAGCTGGGCGGAGGGAGCTGGGCGGAGGGAGCTGGGCGGAGGGAGCTGGGCGGAGGGAGCTGGGCGGAGGGAGCTGGGCGGAGGGAGCTGGGCGGAGGGAGCTGGGCGGAGGGAGCTGGGCAGAGGGAGCTGGGCAGAGGGAGCTGGGCAGAGGGAGCTGGGCCGAGGGAGCTGGGCGGAGGGAGCTGGGCGGAGGGAGCTGGGCAGAGGGAGCTGGGCGGGGGGAGCTGGGCAGAGGGAGCTGGGCCGAGGGAGCTGGGCGGAGGGAGCTGGGCAGAGGGAGCTGGGCGGGGGGAGCTGGGCAGAGGGAGCTGGGCAGAGGGAGCTGGGCAGAGCCGGCTCGAAGGCTGAATGGCCAACATCTGCTCCTAATTCCGGTAATTTATAGGGGTTACTGGGGTAATTTATAGGGGTTACTGGGGTAATTTATAGGGGTTACTGGGGTGATTTATAGGGGTTACTGGGGTAATTTATAGGGGTTACTGGGGTAATTTATAGGGGTTACTGGGGTAATTTATAGGGGTTACTGGGGTAATTTATAGGGGTTACTGGGGTAATTTATAGGGGTTACTGGGGTAATTTATAGGGGTTACTGGGGTAATTTATAGGGGTTACTGGGGTAATTTATAGGGGTTACTGGGGTAATTTATAGGGGTTACTGGGGTAATTTATAGGGGTTACTGGGGTAATTTATAGGGGTTACTGGGGTAATTTATAGGGGTTACTGGGGTGATTTATAGGGGTTACTGGGGTAATTTATAGGGGTTACTGGGGTGATTTATAGGCGTTACTGGGGTAATTTATAGGGGTTACTGGGGTAATTTATAGGGGTTACTGGGGTAATTTATAGGGGTTACTGGGGTAATTTATAGGGGTTACTGGGGTAATTTATAGGGGTTACTGGGGTAATTTATAGGGGTTACTGGGGTAATTTATAGGGGTTACTGGGGTAATTTATAGGGGTTACTGGGGTGATTTATAGGGGTTACTGGGGTAATTTATAGGGGTTACTGGGGTAATTTATAGGGGTTACTGGGGTGATTTATAGGGGTTACTGGGGTAATTTATAGGGGATACTGGGGTAATTTATAGGGGTTACTGGGGTGATTTATAGGGGTTACTGGGGTGATTTATAGGGGTTACTGGGGTAATTTATAGCGGTTACTGGGGTGATTTATAGGGGTTACTGGGGTAATTTATAGGGGTTACTGGGGTAATTTATAGGGGTTACTGGGGTAATTTATAGGGGTTACTGGGGTAATTTATAGGGGTTACTGGGGTAATTTATAGGGGTTACTGGGGTGATTTATAGGCGTTACTGGGGTGATTTATAGGGGTTACTGGGGTAATTTATAGGGGTTACTGGGGTGATTTATAGGGGTTACTGGGGTAATTTATAGGGGTTACTGGGGGTGATTTATAGGGGTTACTGCGGTGATTTATAGGGGTTACTGGGGTAATTTATAGGGGTTACTGGGGTAATTTATAGGGGTTACTGGGGTAATTTATAGGGGTTACTGGGGTGATTTATAGGAGTTACTGGGGTAATTTATAGGGGTTACTGGGGTGATTTATAGGGGTTACTGGGGTAATTTATAGGGGTTACTGGGGTGATTTATAGGGGTTACTGGGGTGATTTATAGGGGTTACTGGGGTAATTTATAGCGGTTACTGGGGTGATTTATAGGGGTTACTGGGGTAATTTATAGGGGTTACTGGGGTAATTTATAGGGGTTACTGGGGTAATTTATAGGGGTTACTGGGGTAATTTATAGGGGTTACTGGGGTGATTTATAGGGGTTACTGGGGTAATTTATAGGGGTTACTGGGGTGATTTAGAGGGGTTACTGGGGTAATTTATAGGGGTTACTGGGGGTGATTTATAGGGGTTACTGCGGTGATTTATAGGGGTTACTGGGGTAATTTATAGGGGTTACTGGGGTAATTTATAGGGGTTACTGGGGTAATTTATAGGGGTTACTGGGGTGATTTATAGGCGTTACTGGGGTGATTTATAGGGGTTACTGGGGTGATTTATAGGGGTTACTGGGGTAATTTATAGGGGTTACTGGGGTAATTTATAGGGGTTACTGGGGTGATTTATAGGGGTTACTGGGGTGATTTATAGGAGTTACTGGGGTAATTTATGGGGGTTACTGGGGGTGATTTATAGGGGTTACTGGGGTGATTTATAGGAGTTACTGGGGTAATTTATAGGGGTTACTGGGGTGATTTATAGGGGTTACTGGGGTAATTTATAGGGGTTACTGGGGTAATTTATAGCGGTTACTGGGGTAATTTATAGGGGTTACTGGGGTGATTTATAGGGGTTACTGGGGTAATTTATAGGGGTTACTGGGGTAATTTATAGGGGTTACTGGGGTAATTTATAGGGGTTACTGGGGGTCATTTATAGGGGTTACTGGGGTAATTTATAGGGGTTACTGGGGTAATTTATAGGGGTTACTGGGGTAATTTATAGGGGTTACTGGGGGTCATTTATAGGGGTTACTGGGGTAATTTATAGGGGTTACTGGGGTGATTTATAGGGGTTACTGGGGGTAATTTATAGGGGTTACTGGGGTGATTTATAGGGGTTACTGGGGTAATTTATAGGGGTTACTGGGGTGATTTATAGGGGTTACTGGGGGTAATTTATAGCGGTTACTGGGGTAATTTATAGGGGTTACTGGGGTAATTTATAGGGGTTACTGGGGGTCATTTATAGGGGTTACTGGGGGTAATTTATAGGAGTTACTGGGGTAATTTATAGGGGTTACTGGGGTAATTTATAGCGGTTACTGGGGTGATTTATAGGAGTTACTGGGGTGATTTATAGGGGTTACTGGGGTAATTTATAGGGGTTACTGGGGTAATTTATAGGGGTTACTGGGGGTGATTTATAGGGGTTACTGGGGTGATTTATAGGGGTTACTGGGGTGATTTATAGGGGTTACTGGGGTGATTTATGGGGGTTACTGGGGGTAATTTATAGGGGTTACTGGGGGTAATTTATAGGAGTTACTGGGGTGATTTATAGGGGTTACTGGGGTGATTTATAGGAGTTACTGGGGTGATTTATAGGGGTTACTGGGGTGATTTATAGGGGTTACTGGGGTAATTTATAGGGGTTACTGGGGTGATTTATAGGGGTTACTGGGGTAATTTATAGGGGTTACTGGGGTAATTTATAGGGGTTACTGGGGTAATTTATAGGGGTTACTGGGGTAATTTATAGGGGTTACTGGGGTGATTTATAGGCGTTACTGGGGTAATTTATAGGGGTTACTGGGGTGATTTATAGGGGTTACTGGGGTGATTTATAGGGGTTACTGGGGGTAATTTATAGGGGTTACTGGGGTGATTTATAGGGGTTACTGGGGTAATTTATAGGGGTTACTGGGGTGATTTATAGGGGTTACTGGGGTAATTTATAGGGGTTACTGGGGGTAATTTATAGCGGTTACTGGGGTGATTTATAGGGGTTACTGGGGTGATTTATAGGGGTTACTGGGGGTAATTTATAGGGGTTACTGGGGTAATTTATAGGGGTTACTGGGGTAATTTATAGGGGTTACTGGGGTAATTTATAGGGGTTACTGGGGTGATTTATAGGCGTTACTGGGGTAATTTATAGGGGTTACTGGGGTAATTTATAGGGGTTACTGGGGTGATTTATAGGCGTTACTGGGGTAATTTATGGGGGTTACTGGGGTGATTTATAGGGGTTACTGGGGGTAATTTATAGGGGTTACTGGGGTGATTTATAGGGGTTACTGGGGTAATTTATAGGGGTTACTGGGGTGATTTATAGGGGTTACTGGGGTGATTTATAGGAGTTACTGGGGTAATTTATAGGGGTTACTGGGGTGATTTATAGGGGTTACTGGGGTGATTTATAGGGGTTACTGGGGTAATTTATAGGAGTTACTGGGGTAATTTATAGGGGTTACTGGGGTGATTTATAGGGGTTACTGGGGTAATTTATAGGGGTTACTGGGGTGATTTATAGGGGTTACTGGGGTGATTTATAGGAGTTACTGGGGTAATTTATAGGGGTTACTGGGGTGATTTATAGGGGTTACTGGGGTGATTTATAGGAGTTACTGGGGTAATTTATAGGGGTTACTGGGGTGATTTATAGGGGTTACTGGGGTGATTTATAGGGGTTACTGGGGTAATTTATAGGAGTTACTGGGGTAATTTATAGGGGTTACTGGGGTGATTTATAGGGGTTACTGGGGTGATTTATAGGGGTTACTGGGGTAATTTATAGGGGTTACTGGGGTGATTTATAGGAGTTACTGGGGTAATTTATAGGGGTTACTGGGGTGATTTATAGGGGTTACTGGGGTGATTTATAGGGGTTACTGGGGTGATTTATAGGGGTTACTGGGGTGATTTATAGCGGTTACTGGGGTAATTTATAGCGGTTACTGGGGTGATTTATAGGGGTTACTGGGGTAATTTATAGGCGTTACTGGGGTAATTTATAGGGGTTACTGGGGTGATTTATAGGGGTTACTGGGGTGATTTATAGGGGTTACTGGGGTAATTTATAGGGGTTACTGGGGGTCATTTATAGGGGTTACTGGGGTAATTTATAGGGGTTACTGGGGGTCATTTATAGGGGTTACTGGGGTGATTTATAGGGGTTACTGGGGTGATTTATAGGGGTTACTGGGGTAATTTATAGGGGTTACTGGGGTAATTTATAGGGGTTACTGGGGTAATTTATAGGGGTTACTGGGGGTCATTTATAGGGGTTACTGGGGGTAATTTATAGGGGTTACTGGGGGTAATTTATAGGGGTTACTGGGGGTAATTTATAGGGGTTACTGGGGGTAATTTATAGGGGTTACTGGGGGTCATTTATAGGGGTTACTGGGGGTAATTTATAGGGGTTACTGGGGGTCATTTATAGGGGTTACTGGGGGTCATTTATAGGGGTTACTGGGGTGATTTATAGGCGTTACTGGGGTGATTTATAGGCGTTACTGGGGTAATTTATAGGGGTTACTGGGGTAATTTATAGCGGTTACTGGGGTAATTTATAGCGGTTACTGGGGTAATTTATAGGGGTTACTGGGGTAATTTATAGGGGTTACTGGGGTGATTTATAGGGGTTACTGGGGTAATTTATAGGCGTTACTGGGGTAATTTATAGGGGTTACTGGGGTGATTTATAGGGGTTACTGGGGTAATTTATAGGGGTTACTGGGGTGATTTATAGGGGTTACTGGGGTGATTTATAGCGGTTACTGGGGTAATTTATAGCGGTTACTGGGGTGATTTATAGGGGTTACTGGGGTAATTTATAGGCGTTACTGGGGTAATTTATAGGGGTTACTGGGGTGATTTATAGGGGTTACTGGGGTAATTTATAGGGGTTACTGGGGTGATTTATAGGGGTTACTGGGGTAATTTATAGCGGTTACTGGGGTAATTTATAGGGGTTACTGGGGTAATTTATAGGGGTTACTGGGGTGATTTATAGGGGTTACTGGGGTAATTTATAGGCGTTACTGGGGGTCATTTATAGGAGTTACTGGGGTGATTTATAGGGGTTACTGGGGTAATTTATAGGAGTTACTGGGGTGATTTATAGGGGTTACTGGGGTAATTTATAGGAGTTACTGGGGTGATTTATAGGGGTTACTGGGGGTAATTTATAGGAGTTACTGGGGTAATTTATAGGAGTTACTGGGGTGATTTATAGGGGTTACTGGGGTGATTTATAGGGGTTACTGGGGGTGATTTATAGGCGTTACTGGGGTAATTTATAGGGGTTACTGGGGTGATTTATAGGGGTTACTGGGGTGATTTATAGGGGTTACTGGGGGTAATTTATAGGGGTTACTGGGGTAATTTATAGGGGTTACTGGGGTGATTTATAGGGGTTACTGGGGTAATTTATAGGGGTTACTGGGGTGATTTATAGGGGTTACTGGGGGTAATTTATAGGGGTTACTGGGGTAATTTATAGGGGTTACTGGGGTAATTTATAGGGGTTACTGGGGGTCATTTATAGGGGTTACTGGGGTAATTTATAGGGGTTACTGGGGTAATTTATAGGGGTTACTGGGGTAATTTATAGGGGTTACTGGGGGTCATTTATAGGGGTTACTGGGGTGATTTATAGGGGTTACTGGGGTGATTTATAGGGGTTACTGGGGTAATTTATAGGCGTTACTGGGGTAATTTATAGGAGTTACTGGGGTGATTTATAGCGGTTACTGGGGTAATTTATAGGGGTTACTGGGGTAATTTATAGGGGTTACTGGGGTAATTTATAGGGGTTACTGGGGTAATTTATAGGGGTTACTGGGGTGATTTATAGGGGTTACTGGGGTGATTTATAGGGGTTACTGGGGTGATTTATAGGGGTTACTGGGGTTAATTTATAGGGGTTACTGGGGTAATTTATAGGGGTTACTGGGGTGATTTATAGGGGTTACTGGGGTAATTTATAGGGGTTACTGGGGTGATTTATAGGGGTTACTGGGGGTAATTTATAGGGGTTACTGGGGTAATTTATAGGGGTTACTGGGGTAATTTATAGGGGTTACTGGGGGTCATTTATAGGGGTTACTGGGGTAATTTATAGGGGTTACTGGGGTAATTTATAGGGGTTACTGGGGTAATTTATAGGGGTTACTGGGGGTCATTTATAGGGGTTACTGGGGGTCATTTATAGGGGTTACTGGGGTAATTTATAGGGGTTACTGGGGTGATTTATAGGGGTTACTGGGGGTAATTTATAGGGGTTACTGGGGTGATTTATAGGGGTTACTGGGGTAATTTATAGGGGTTACTGGGGTGATTTATAGGGGTTACTGGGGGTAATTTATAGCGGTTACTGGGGTAATTTATAGGGGTTACTGGGGTAATTTATAGGGGTTACTGGGGGTCATTTATAGGGGTTACTGGGGGTAATTTATAGGAGTTACTGGGGTAATTTATAGGGGTTACTGGGGTAATTTATAGCGGTTACTGGGGTGATTTATAGGAGTTACTGGGGTGATTTATAGGGGTTACTGGGGTAATTTATAGGGGTTACTGGGGTAATTTATAGGGGTTACTGGGGGTGATTTATAGGGGTTACTGGGGTGATTTATAGGGGTTACTGGGGTGATTTATAGGGGTTACTGGGGTGATTTATGGGGGTTACTGGGGGTAATTTATAGGGGTTACTGGGGGTAATTTATAGGAGTTACTGGGGTGATTTATAGGGGTTACTGGGGTGATTTATAGGAGTTACTGGGGTGATTTATAGGAGTTACTGGGGTGATTTATAGGGGTTACTGGGGGTAATTTATAGGGGTTACTGGGGTGATTTATAGGGGTTACTGGGGTGATTTATAGGGGTTGCTGGGGTGATTTATAGAGGTTACTGGGGTGATTTATAGGGGTTACTGGGGGTAATTTATAGGGGTTACTGGGGGTGATTTATAGGGGTTACTGGGGTGATTTATAGGGGTTACTGGGGTGATTTATAGGGGTTACTGGGGTGATTTATGGGGGTTACTGAGGGTAATTTATAGGGGTTACTGGGGGTGATTTATAGGGGTTACTGGGGTGATTTATAGGGGTTACTGGGGTGATTTATAGGGGTTACTGGGGTGATTTATAGGGGTTACTGGGGTGATTTATGGGGGTTACTGGGGGTAATTTATAGGGGTTACTGGGGTGATTTATAGGGGTTACTGGGGTGATTTATAGGGGTTACTGGGGTGATTTATGGGGGTTACTGGGGGTAATTTATAGGGGTTACTGGGGTGATTTATAGGGGTTACTGGGGTGATTTATAGGGGTTACTGGGGTGATTTATGGGGGTTACTGGGGGTAATTTATAGGGGTTACTGGGGGTGATTTATAGGGGTTACGGGGGTGATTTATAGGGGTTACTGGGGTGATTTATAGGGGTTACTGGGGTGATTTATAGGGGTTACTGGGGTGATTTATGGGGGTTACTGGGGGTAATTTATAGGGGTTACTGGGGTGATTTATAGGGGTTACTGGGGTGATTTATAGGGGTTACTGGGGTGATTTATGGGGGTTACTGGGGGTAATTTATAGGGGTTACTGGGGTGATTTATAGGGGTTACTGGGGTGATTTATAGGGGTTACTGGGGTAATTTATAGGGGTTACTGGGGTGATTTATGGGGGTTACTGGGGTAATTTATAGGGGTTACTGGGGTGATTTATAGGGGTTACTGGGGTAATTTATAGGGGTTACTGGGGTAATTTATAGGGGTTACTGGAGTAATTTATAGGGGTTACTGGGGTAATTTATAGGGGTTACTGGGGGTCATTTATAGGGGTTACTGGGGTGATTTATAGGGGTTACTGGGGTGATTTATAGGGGTTACTGGGGGTCATTTATAGGAGTTACTGGGGTAATTTATGGGGGTTACTGGGGTAATTTATAGGGGTTACTGGGGGTCATTTATAGGGGTTACTGGGGTGATTTATAGGGGTTACTGGGGGTCATTTATAGGGGTTACTGGGGTAATTTATAGGGGTTACTGGGGTAATTTATAGGGGTTACTGGGGTAATTTATAAGGGTTACTGGGGTAAGTTATAGGAGTTACTGGGGTAATTTATAGGGGTTACTGGGGGTCATTTATAGGGGTTACTGGGGTGATTTATAGGAGTTACTGGGGTAATTTATAGAGGTTACTGGGGTGATTTATAGGAGTTACTGGGGTAATTTATAGGGGTTACTGGGGTAATTTATAGGGGTTACTGGGGTGATTTATGGGGGTTACTGGGGTAATTTATAGGGGTTACTGGGGTAATTTATAGGGTTTACTGGGGTGATTTATGGGGGTTACTGGGGTGATTTATAGGGGTTACTGGGGTAATTTATAGGGGTTACTGGGGTGATTTATGGGGGTTACTGGGGTAATTTATAGGGGTTACTGGGGTGATTTATAGGGGTTACTGGGGTAATTTATAGGGGTTACTGGGGTAATTTATAGGGGTTACTGGAGTAATTTATAGGGGTTACTGGGGTAATTTATAGGGGTTACTGGGGGTCATTTATAGGGGTTACTGGGGTGATTTATAGGGGTTACTGGGGTGATTTATAGGGGTTACTGGGGGTCATTTATAGGAGTTACTGGGGTAATTTATGGGGGTTACTGGGGTAATTTATAGGGGTTACTGGGGGTCATTTATAGGGGTTACTGGGGTGATTTATAGGGGTTACTGGGGGTCATTTATAGGGGTTACTGGGGTAATTTATAGGGGTTACTGGGGTAATTTATAGGGGTTACTGGGGTAATTTATAAGGGTTACTGGGGTAAGTTATAGGAGTTACTGGGGTAATTTATAGGGGTTACTGGGGGTCATTTATAGGGGTTACTGGGGTGATTTATAGGAGTTACTGGGGTAATTTATAGAGGTTACTGGGGTGATTTATAGGAGTTACTGGGGTAATTTATAGGGGTTACTGGGGTAATTTATAGGGGTTACTGGGGTGATTTATGGGGGTTACTGGGGTAATTTATAGGGGTTACTGGGGTAATTTATAGGGTTTACTGGGGTGATTTATAGGGGTTACTGGGGTGATTTATAGGGGTTACTGGGGTAATTTATAGGGGTTACTGGGGTAATTTATAGCGGTTACTGGGGTAATTTATAGGGGTTACTGGGGTGATTTATAGGGGTTACTGGGGTGATTTATAGCGGTTACTGGGGTGATTTATGGGGGTTACTGGGGTAATTTATAGGGGTTACTGGGGTAATTTATAGGGGTTACTGGGGTAATTTATAAGGGTTACTGGGGTGATTTATAGGAGTTACTGGGGTGATTTATAGGGGTTACTGGGGTAATTTATAGGGGTTACTGGGGTCATTTATAGGGGTTACTGGGGTAATTTATAGGGGTTACTGGGGTAATTTATAGGGGTTACTGGGGTGATTTATGGGGGTTACTGGGGTAATTTATAGGGGTTACTGGGGTGATTTATAGGGGTTACTGGGGTAATTTATAGGGGTTACTGGGGTAATTTATAGGGGTTACTGGGGTAATTTATAGGGGTTACTGGGGTCATTTATAGGGGTTACTGGGGTAATTTATAGGGGTTACTGGAGTAATTTATAGGGGTTACTGGGGTAATTTATAGGGGTTACTGGGGGTCATTTATAGGGGTTACTGGGGTGATTTATAGGGGTTACTGGGGTAATTTATAGGGGTTACTGGGGTGATTTATAGGGGTTACTGGGGGTCATTTATAGGAGTTACTGGGGTAATTTATGGGGGTTACTGGGGTGATTTATAGCGGTTACTGGGGGTCATTTATAGGGGTTACTGGGGGTAATTTATAGGGGTTACTGGGGTGATTTATAGGGGTTACTGGGGTGATTTATAGGGGTTACTGGGGTGATTTATGGGGGTAATTTATAGGGGTTACTGGGGGTGATTTATAGGGGTTACTGGGGTGATTTATAGGGGTTACTGGGGTGATTTATAGGGGTTACTGGGGTAATTTATAGGAGTTACTGGGGTGATTTATAGGGGTTACTGGTGTAATTTATAGGGGTTACTGGGGTGATTTATGGGGGTTACTGGGGTAATTTATAGGGGTTACTGGGGTGATTTATAGGGGTTACTGGGGGTGATTTATAGGAGTTACTGGGGTGATTTATAGGGGTTACTGGGGTGATTTATAGCGGTTACTGGGGTAATTTATAGGGGTTACTGGGGGTCATTTATGGGGGTTACTGGGGTGATTTATAGGGGTCACTGGGGTAATTTATAGGGGTTACTGGGGGTGATTTATGGGGGTTACTGGGGTGATTTATAGGGGTTACTGGGGGTGATTTATAGGAGTTACTGGGGTGATTTATAGGGGTCACTGGGGTAATTTATAGGGGTTACTGGGGGTGATTTATGGGGGTTACTGGGGTGATTTATAGGGGTTACTGGGGGTCATTTATAGGGGTTACTGGGGTAATTTATAGGGGTTACTGGGGTGATTTATAGCGGTTACTGGGGTGATTTATAGGGGTTACTGGGGTGATTTATAGGGGTTACTGGGGGTCATTTATAGGGGTTACTGGGGTGATTTATAGGGGTTACTGGGGTAATTTATAGGGGTTACTGGGGTAATTTATAGGGGTTACTGGGGTAATTTATAGGGGTTACTGGGGGTCATTTATAGGGGTTACTGGGGTAATTTATAGGGGTTACTGGGGGTCATTTATAGGGGTTACTGGGGTAATTTATAGAGGTTACTGGGGTAATTTATAGCGGTTACTGGGGTGATTTATAGGGGTTACTGGGGTAATTTATAGGGGTTACTGGGGGTCATTTATAGGGGTTACTGGGGTGATTTATAGGGGTTACTGGGGTGATTTATAGGGGTTACTGGGGTGATTTATAGAGGTTACTGGGGTGATTTATAGGGGTTACTGGGGGTAATTTATAGGGGTTACTGGGGGTGATTTATAAGGGTTACTGGGGTGATTTATAGGGGTTACTGGGGTGATTTATAGGGGTTACTGGGGTGATTTATGGGGGTTACTGGGGGTAATTTATAGGGGTTACTGGGGGTGATTTATAGGGGTTACTGGGGTGATTTATAGGGGTTACTGGGGTGATTTATAGGGGTTACTGGGGTGATTTATAGGGGTTACTGGGGTGATTTATGGGGGTTACTGGGGGTAATTTATAGGGGTTACTGGGGTGATTTATAGGGGTTACTGGGGTGATTTATAGGGGTTACTGGGGTGATTTATGGGGGTTACTGGGGGTAATTTATAGGGGTTACTGGGGGTGATTTATAGGGGTTACTGGGGTGATTTATAGGGGTTACTGGGGTGATTTATAGGGGTTACTGGGGTGATTTATAGGGGTTACTGGGGTGATTTATGGGGGTTACTGGGGGTAATTTATAGGGGTTACTGGGGTGATTTATAGGGGTTACTGGGGTGATTTATAGGGGTTACTGGGGTGATTTATGGGGGTTACTGGGGGTAATTTATAGGGGTTACTGGGGTGATTTATAGGGGTTACTGGGGTGATTTATAGGGGTCACTGGGGTAATTTATAGGGGTTACTGGGGTAATTTATAGCGGTTACTGGGGTAATTTATAGCGGTTACTGGGGTAATTTATAGGGGTTACTGGGGTGATTTATGGGGGTTACTGGGGTAATTTATAGGGGTTACTGGGGTAATTTATAGGGGTTACTGGGGTGATTTATAGGAGTTACTGGGGTGATTTATAGGGGTTACTGGGGTAATTTATAGCGGTTACTGGGGTAATTTATAGGGGTTACTGGGGTAATTTATAGGGATTACTGGGGTGATTTATGGGGGTTACTGGGGTAATTTATAGGGGTTACTGGGGTGATTTATAGGGGTTACTGGGGTAATTTATAGGGGTTACTGGGGTAATTTATAGGGGTTACTGGGATAATTTATAGGGGTTACTGGAGTAATTTATAGGGGTTACTGGGGTAATTTATAGGGGTTACTGGGGGTCATTTATAGGGGTTACTGGGGTGATTTATAGGGGTTACTGGGGTGATTTATAGGGGTTACTGGGGGTCATTTATAGGAGTTACTGGGGTAATTTATGGGGGTTACTGGGGTAATTTATAGGGGTTACTGGGGGTCATTTATAGGGGTTACTGGGGTGATTTATAGGGGTTACTGGGGGTCATTTATAGGGGTTACTGGGGTAATTTATAGGGGTTACTGGGGTAATTTATAGGGGTTATTGGGGTGATTTATAGGGGTTACTGGGGTAAGTTATAGGAGTTACTGGGGTAATTTATAGGGGTTACTGGGGGTCATTTATAGGGGTTACTGGGGTGATTTATAGGAGTTACTGGGGTAATTTATAGAGGTTACTGGGGTGATTTATAGGAGTTACTGGGGTAATTTATAGGGGTTACTGGGGTAATTTATAGGGGTTACTGGGGTGATTTATGGGGGTTACTGGGGTGATTTATAGGAGTTACTGGGGTAATTTATAGGGTTTACTGGGGTGATTTATAGGGGTTACTGGGGTGATTTATAGGGGTTACTGGGGTAATTTATAGGGGTTACTGGGGTAATGTATAGCGGTTACTGGGGTAATTTATAGGGGTTACTGGGGTGATTTATAGGGGTTACTGGGGTGATTTATAGCGGTTACTGGGGTGATTTATGGGGGTTACTGGGGTAATTTATAGGGGTTACTGGGGTAATTTATAGGGGTTACTGGGGTAATTTATAAGGGTTACTGGGGTGATTTATAGGAGTTACTGGGGTGATTTATAGGGGTTACTGGGGTAATTTATAGGGGTTACTGGGGTCATTTATAGGGGTTACTGGGGTAATTTATAGGGGTTACTGGGGTAATTTATAGGGGTTACTGGGGTAATTTATAGGGGTTACTGGGGTAATTTATAGGGGTTACTGGGGTAATTTATAGGGGTTACTGGGGTAATTTATAGGGGTTACTGGGGTAATTTATAGGGGTTACTGGGGTAATTTATAGGGGTTACTGGGGTAATTTATAGGGGTTACTGGGGTAATTTATAGGGGTTACTGGGGTAATTTATAGGGGTTACTGGGGTAATTTATAGGGGTTACTGGGGTGATTTATAGGGGTTACTGGGGTAATTTATAGGGGTTACTGGGGTGATTTATAGGCGTTACTGGGGTAATTTATAGGGGTTACTGGGGTAATTTATAGGGGTTACTGGGGTAATTTATAGGGGTTACTGGGGTAATTTATAGGGGTTACTGGGGTAATTTATAGGGGTTACTGGGGTAATTTATAGGGGTTACTGGGGTAATTTATAGGGGTTACTGGGGTAATTTATAGGGGTTACTGGGGTGATTTATAGGGGTTACTGGGGGTAATTTATAGGGGTTACTGGGGTAATTTATAGGGGTTACTGGGGTGATTTATAGGGGTTACTGGGGTAATTTATAGGGGTTACTGGGGTAATTTATAGGGGTTACTGGGGTGATTTATAGGGGTTACTGGGGTGATTTATAGGGGTTACTGGGGTAATTTATAGCGGTTACTGGGGTGATTTATAGGGGTTACTGGGGTAATTTATAGGGGTTACTGGGGTAATTTATAGGGGTTACTGGGGTAATTTATAGGGGTTACTGGGGTAATTTATAGGGGTTACTGGGGTAATTTATAGGGGTTACTGGGGTAATTTATAGGGGTTACTGGGGTGATTTATAGGCGTTACTGGGGTGATTTATAGGGGTTACTGGGGTAATTTATAGGGGTTACTGGGGTGATTTATAGGGGT